>NW_027100767.1:0-15000 GCF_029633855.1 Hoplias malabaricus
GGACCGTGTCTGTGTGGGGACCGTGTCGGTGTGGGGATCGTGTCTGTGTGTGGGGACCGTGTCTGTGTGGGGACCGTGTCTGTGTGGGGACCGTGTCTGTGTGTGGGGACCGTGTCTGTGTGGGGACCGTGTCTGTGTGGGGACCGTGTCTGTGTGTGGGGTACGTGTCTGTGTGGGGATCGTGTCTGTGTGGGGACCTTGTCTGTGTGTGGGGACAGTGTCTGTGTGGGGACAGTGTCTGTGTGGGGACTGTGTCGATGTGGGGACCGTGTCTTGTTTGCGTCATGAAGGAGAATGTGCTGTAGATGGTTATATACAGCACCTTTTAGAGCAGGGTTCTATACGGCACCAGAAACGGTTCCTCAGTTGTAGCTCTGTTGTAAAAATCTTGAAATAGTAACAATACAACTCTAAATAAAGTGCTGTATAGAACTAACTTCAGCACATTCTCCATCTGAAGAACCCCTTCACAATGTAAAGAATGAAAAAGGTTCTTCAAGTGTTCAGGGTTCTACATAGAACCATTTTCTTCACTGAAGAACCCTTGTAGAACCACCATGTTTGTGTGTACTTTAAAAATGACTGACACAAACATGGTGTAACTCTGTTGGAAAACTGTGATGGAGCTTGGTGTGTATGTCCTTATTCCTGGAGTGTGTGTGGGTACTGGGACAGACCTGTGTGTGTGTGTGTGTGTGTGTGTGTGAGATGCTCCTGTTTCATCACTGGCTCCAGTACTGAAGTGCTCTGCTGTCGTATTATTTCTCGGTCCTCTTGTGGAAGTGATAATTGATCTGGAAGTGATAATTGGAATTAGAAACTGATTCTGCTGCCGATTGGTCCTCTCTTCACCCAGGGCATCATGGGACAGCTCAGGAGGGCTGCACATCACTAACCCTGGCGCCGGAGACACAGGAGTTTACAGGTGCACTGCCACAAACGACATGGGAACAGACTCGGAAACCACACGAGTGCTGTTGGCCCGTGAGTTACACACTCAGCTCAGCTCCACTCTACATTAGTCTTTAATTCATACTCACACACTCACTCAATCACTCACCCATTCACTCACACACTCACTCAATCACTCACCCATTCACTCACACACTCACTCAATTACTCACACACTCACCCAGTCACTCACACACTCACACAGTCACTCACACACCTACCTATTCACTCACACACTCACCCAGTCACTCACACAGTCACTCACACACCTACCTATTCACTCACCCACTCACCTATTCACTCACACAGTCACTCACACACCTACCTATTCACTCACACACTCACCCAGTCACTCACACACCTACCTATTCACTCACACACCTACCTATTCACTCACACACTCACCCAGTCACTCACACACCTACCTATTCACTCACACACCTACTTATTCACTCACACACTCAACCAGTCACTCACACAGTCACTCACACACCTACCTATTCACTCACACACTCACTCAATTACTCACACACTCACCCATTCACTTACACACTCACCCAGTCACTCGCACACTCACCCAGTCACTCACACACTCACCCAGTCACTCGCACACTCACCCAGTCACTCACACTCACCCAGTCACTCACACACTCACCCAGTCACTCACACACTCACCCAGTCACTCACACACTCACCCAGTCACTCCCACACTCACATCATCGTTTTCTAACGTTCTGATGTGTGTTTTTATCAGAGCCTCCTGCCGTCAGGGCCTCGTCGAGGAACATCTCTGACCCCCGCAGTGCCAGCCTGAGGACACCAGTAGGGGGCAGAGTTACTGTCCGATTAGGAGCCAACCTCACGCTGGACTGTCCAGTAACAGGTCAGTGAGGATCTCTGCTTACAAAACACACACACACACACACACACACACACACACTGGATACAACGAGAATCCGACAGGGGTCATAAAGATCTGTGGGTGGTCCTCGGACAGGAGACAGTAGACACATGAGGTAAAGTAGTCACAAGGCCATTGGGTGTGTCTTATTCCTAGTGAGCTGCCTTACTGCCGCTTTACAGGACCCTACACTGTACCCCACCGCGCACCGCCCCAGAAACGTCCCCGTGACTGTGAGACGTCTGCTGAAGCCTGGACGTCCAGGAATGTGAACTCCTCCCCTCCACAGACTGCAGAAGACGGCGTATTTAAGGCGAGAGATTCTTCAGACATTCAAAGGAACAAGGAGCGGGACCCTGGAGGGAAAAGTGTCCTGCCTCCACATGCACCCTACTCCCTACATAGTGCACTTCACAGATTATAAACTAATACTACTGCACCACTACACTGTGCACTACAGAGTGTAGAGGAAGGTATCTGTGACACACAACTGTAGACACTCACAACGACACAGGGCTCCTTCGCAGGCCACGGCTCAGACTCCGCTTTGAATCAACACAGAAACTTAAAGCAGCCCTTTGAACAAACACAGGGGTTTTCAAAGAAGTGGGGAGTGTGGACAGATAATAAAACCCTTGCATTTTTGTCCTCATTCGGGTTCAAAAGGGCTTTCAAAATTTCTCTTTAAAAAAAAAAAAAAAATAAAACAACTATTGTTTAAATCAACTTCTCTTCTCTGCTGTTGCTCAACACAGAGTTACTGCAATAACCCACAACAGTGCCGTTCCCCATGAGCGGCCAAGCGCTCAGTTTACAGCAGCCTGGTGCCAAAGTGGTGGTTTTTCTTTGGTGGGACAAAAAGGAGAAGAAAAAAAAAACCCTGGTCTACATTCCAGTGTTACTTTTCTTCAGTCGGTCCAAACCCAGCAGCGTCCTGCTTCCCCCCGTCACACACTGTACACACGCCGTGGGGGGGGTCGTTAGAGCGGGACGGGTTCGTGTGAGGGTCCCTCTCCGTTAGCGTCCGTCCACAGGTGAAGGACTGGGACGAGTGTAAAATCCACACACTCTCTTTTCTTACGGCCTTCCACCGTTCCTCGTCATTAACCAGCGCTAATCTACTGTAGCGCCTGCTGTTTGACTGAACAGTGATGTTTTGTTTGGACGAATCATGTGACTGCGCTTGTTGTTGTGAGTGTTTACAGTGTTGGAGGCTCAGGTGAGGGTTTACGAGGCTTAACTCTTCATTTAGAGCTTTCTCTGTTAGCATTCTTTGTTATTAACGTGTAATTATATCATTAAATACGTAATCAGTTCTTTTACCGTTAACTTAAGGAGGTTATTAATGTGTAATTACGTAGTTACATGTTTTTTTAGTCTTTGTTCATTGTGTTTGGGTTCATTTATATAAGGTCTAAATCTTGCTGCACTACTACAGTGTAATTACACAGTTGTTACGTAATTAATTACCGTAGTCGTTGTTGTTTGTCGTCATTTAACCCCTTACGAACCCTACAGGTGTTACTGTGAATTGGCAATGCAAATTACATAGTCACATATGAGGTTGTTACCTAGTTATTACATTCCAGTTGATATACGTTTGAACTTGACCGGTTCGTATCTGCGCTTGTGGAAATATAGACAGCTTGCCAAATAAACCCCTCACAAAAGTAACATTTTCAATGAATGACCTTAGCCTCAGGGCTGGACCTGATCTGAGGTCAGTGCTCAGTTTGTGCTTTGAGCGAAGGGCACCTGTTGTCGCAGTGATGTCGACCTGAAGCACGGAGCACCGCTCCCTGTTTTCATCAGTCCCTCCTTCTCTGAAGTGAAGTGAGAGTGTGAGGGAGGGATGAAAGAGAGCGAAAGAGAGTGACCGGGCAGTAGATGTTTCAGACGGATGTTCTCCAGCGGTTAAAGAGAAATCATTGCTGTGTTCAGTTGTGAAGTTACTCTTTTCCCCGGGGGGCAGTGGAGATGTAGAAGATGTCACAAAAGCACCTCCTTGTGGTAAGAGATGGAAGCTCTGGTTTTAATGGCACTGAACTGAGCTGGTGTAGGGCTTAATGAGCACACTGAACTGTGTGTGTGTGTGTGTGTGAGAGTGTTTCACCTGTTTGGAAAAGTGTGCCTGTCTCTCGACCCTGGCTTCAGCTCCAAAAAGTCTGCCCACGTCTCCCCCTCCTCTCCAGGCCCGTATCCACTGCTGCTCAGCAATATGTCAGTCCTAATGTCTCCCTGCTGTAAAATAGTAGCCCATAAAGCTCTGACTGCTGGCCATGTGCTCCTCATTACGGCGGACCGGGGCGTCCCTGGGGAGCCGGCTGGAGCGAGGCAATTTGCATTCATTACACCCATTTGTAGCAGTAATTTGTGGCCGGGCTCTCGCTCCTCGGGCTCTCGCTGTGGGCCCCACCATCATTTTCCACATCTTCTTAACGACAATGAGCTTGAAGCTGAAGAGGAAAGTCTGCGCTGATCTGAAATCAGTTTGTTCTCATGTCGTCCACACCTCAGGCTCCAAACCCAGTTCAGTCCGGTCCTGTTTGATTCAGTTCAGTTCAGTGAATCGGTTTGACTTTGATTTGGTGTACTTTAATCTGATTCTTTTTTTGATTCAGATTAATTGAGTTTGACTGATTTTAAAGATGTTGTTTGATTCCATTTGAATCGTCCCTGTTTGATTCAGTTCAGTTTGATTCAGTTCAGTGACTTGGTTTGACTCTGATTCTGTGTACTTTAATTTGATTCTTTTTGATTCAGATTAATTGAGTTTGACTGATTTTAAAGATGGTGTTTGATTCCATTTGAATCGTCCCTGTTTGATTCAGTTCAGTTTGATTCAGTTCAGTGACTTGGTTTGACTCTGATTCTGTGTACTTTAATTTGATTCTTTTTGATTCAGATTAATTGAGTTTGACTGATTTTAAAGATGGTGTTTGATTCCATTTGAATCGTCCCTGTTTGATTCAGTTCAGTTTGATTCAGTTCAGTGACTTGGTTTGACTCTGATTCTGTGTACTTTAATTTGATTCTTTTTGATTCAGATTAATTGAGTTTGACTGATTTTAAAGATGTTGTTTGATTCCATTTGAATCGTCCCTGTTTGATTCAGTTTGATTCATGTTCGTTCAGTTTGGTTTAGTTTAATTAAGACTAGTTTCTTTCCATTTAATTCAGTTTGATTCAGTTTGATTCACTTTGTTTTTATTGGATACGTCTGGCTTTAATTTGATTCAGTTGATTCAGTTTGATTTCGTTTGGGACTGAATCACTGTGAGGTTTTACAGCGCTGTGATTGGCTGAGAGTGATGTGTCTGCTGTGTGATGCAGGTGTTCCTCAGCCGTTGGTGACCTGGCACCGTTTGGAGGGCTCCCTGAGCTGGAACAGCGTTCCCCTCCAGAATGGATCCCTGCTGCTGCAGAACCTCTCGCTGCAGGATGATGGCACTTACACCTGCGTAGCAGCAAATCCTCTCGGGAAGGCAGCGTCCTCCAGCCTCGTCCACGTGACCGGTGAGTTTCAGAGCGTCCAGAAATAACAGCCGCATCAGCGTGTGGTTACATCCTGACTCTCAATCGAATCCTTACCTTCCAGCACTAGGGGCATCGTCTGGGCACCAGGAGATGGGCAGGAAGCGAGTGGTGATGGCGTCTCGGATCGGGACAGTCATCAGCATCACGCCGGGGGACGTCCTCAGAATCGGTAAAGTACACTTTTAGTCATCAACACTAATGTCTCGGTCAGTGTTCTCCCCCTGTGTAAACAGCCCTGTTCAGAACGCCCGCTTTCAGCACCTGTTCCTTTAAATGATAATGAGCCGCTCGCTGTTCACCCCGACCCCGAGCGCACAGCAGTGAGGAGCGAGGAGCAGAAGCTCTGGTTTTTAGCCGTTTTCGCTCTGTTCTCTTTCTTCTCCGTTTTTACTCAGTGCTCTTATTTCTCCGCGCTCGTTGTGTCTGTTTTACTGAGTTTAACCTCGTCTTTAAACCCAGGTCCAGCGCTGTGACTTGGACGAGGAGCGCTTGACATCAGAAGCGGAGCAGAATCAGAACAGCTCTAGCTGTAGTGAAGTGTTGTTTTATGAAGGTTTCTGACCTGATGGTGACCTCAGTGTCCTCGTTGTCCCCCCAGGCTGTCCAGTTGTTCCCAGTCACAGGAGACCAGTTAAATGGACCTTTCAGAACCACACCCTGGAGCAGGCGGCAGGGCTTCAGTACAACGGCCGTGTCCTGGAGATAAACACACGGAGCGAGGGGTTTGAAGGACGATACGGCTGCCAAACACACACCAACAACCAGCTCATCTCCGCCTGGATACAGGTTCACTCACAAGGTCAGTGTGTGTGTGTGTGTGTGTGTGTGTGTGTGCGCGCGCGCGCGTGTGTGTGCGTGCATGTGTGTGAGTGTGCGTGCGTGCGTGTGTGTGCGCGTGCGTGCGTGTGTGTGTGCGTGCATGTTTGTGTGTGTGTGTATGCGTGCGTGCGTGCGTGTGTGTGTGTGTATGCGTGTGTGCGTGCGTGTGTGTGTGTGTGTGTGTATGCGTGCGTGCGTGCGTGTGTGTGTGCGTGCGTGCGTGTGTGTGTGTGCGTGTGTGTGCGTGTGTGTGTGTGTGTGTGTGTGTGTGTGCGTGCGTGTGTGTGTGTGTGTGTGTGTGTGTGTTTAAAGACCTGGCCAAAAGTCGGTTGCTCTCTCTTATTCTGTGTTTCTGCAACTGTGTCCAACTGTGTAAAAACACTGACTCTGTGTGTGTGTGTGTGTGTGTGTGTGTGTGTGTGTGTGTGTGTGTAGAGTTTGAGTGGCGCTTCAGTGAGTGGAGTGTGTGCAGCGCGAGCTGTGGGAACCGAGGGTCTCAGGTCCGAAAGGCTCAGTGTGTGGATGCAGACGGTCAGGAAACAAACCCGGCGTACTGCCAGAACCGACCCAAACCAGTGACCAAACCTCGGCCTTGCAACGTCCAGAACTGTCCACCGAGGTAAGCCCCACACTGACCACAGTAAACACTGCAGGTTCATACTTCAGTTATTACCCTCCACAATGCACCGCTCATAGTTTGGAATCAGATCTTTAATAAAGGTTCAGTGAAAACAGCTCATACATAATTCACACTGGTGCCATGTCCTTTGACGTCCACTTTCGGTCTTTAATAAGCTCCATCATCTGATCTGGATTCAGAGAACACCGTAATAAATCCAGCGCAAAAGTCAAAGCAGTGAAACTCCCGGGACTCCGAGCCTAGCCGCCGATTCCTGTTAAAAATCCCATCTGTCAAACCCTTCTGACATCAGCGTTTCCACACGGGACGGTCAGACACTTCAGCAGGACGTGACTCGGTCCAGCAGAGCTCAGCGGCACACACACGAGCCCCTATCTTCACGTCAGAGCTCCTCTGTGTCACGGCTACGAAGTCAGAACAAACAGACCAGCCTTAAAGGAGCAGTCAGGGAATGAACCGGTTTAGGCTTTGTTTAGTGGGTCCTGCTCTAGGGTCAGCCGTGCTGAAGAATCTCTAACACGGCCAAGCCACTAGAGGTCAGTGTAGAGGCTGTTTTATGACGTAAACAAGAGTCAGGCAGAAAAATGGTCGATTGCACCTTTAACAGCTGTATTTGTGATGTCATAACTGTAGCTCTGGACCAGAGTCCTTAACATGGAATAATGAACCTTTAAAACAGCAAAGCAGCAGGTGTGTGTGTGTGTGTGTGTGTGTGTGTGTGTAATAGATGGATCTATTGCCAAAAACACCACCTGATTATTAGCGTGCAGAGCTCAGTATGAATCACACACTGCTGGGAAAACACTTAACTTAAGCTCCAGGACGTTTGAGTGGAATCCTCTCACAAAGTTGGGCTTTCTTTCTGGTCGAGCTGTTTCACTCTCCTCAGCTGTCGTCCTGCCTCTCAGTAAACACTCAGAATACTCAAACAAACTAATATTCTCTGTGCTCCAGAGTCTCTCTGTAATATTATCTGGCTCCAGAGACTCTCTGTAATATTCTCTGTGCTCCAGAGACTCTCTGTAATATTCTCTGTGCTCCAGAGACTCTCTGTAATATTCTCTATGCTCCAGAGACTCTCTGTAATATTCTCTGTGCTCCAGAGACTCTCTGTAATATTCTCTGTGCTCCAGAGACTCTCTGTAATATTCTCTATGCTCCAGAGTCTCTCTGTAATATTCTCTGTGCTCCAGAGTCTCTCTGTAATATTCTCTGTGCTCCAGAGACTCTCTGTAATATTCTCTGTGCTCCAGAGACTCTCTGTAATATTCTCTGTGCTCCAGAGACTCTCTGTAATATTCTCTGTGTTCCAGAGTCTCTCTGTAATATTCTCTGTGCTCCAGAGACTCTCTGTAATATTCTCTGTGCTCCAGAGACTCTTTGTAATATTCTCTGTGCTCCAGAGTCTCTCTGTAATATTCTCTGTGCTCCAGAGTCTCTCTGTAATATTATCTGGCTCCAGAGACTCTCTGTGATATTCTCTGTGCTCCAGAGTCTCTCTGTAATATTCTCTCTGCTCCAGAGACTCTCTGTAATATTCTCTGGCTCCAGAGACTCTCTGTAATATTCTCTGTGCTCCAGAGACTCTCTGTAATATTCTCTGTGCTCCAGAGTCTCTCTGTAATATTCTCTGTGCTCCAGAGACTCTCTGTAATATTCTCTGTGCTCCAGAGACTCTCTGTAATATTCTCTATGCTCCAGAGTCTCTCTGTAATATTCTCTGTGCTCCAGAGACTCTCTGTAATATTCTCTATGCTCCAGAGTCTCTCTGTAATATTCTCTGTGCTCCAGAGTCTCTCTGTAATATTCTCTGTGCTCCAGAGACTCTCTGTAATATTCTCTGTGCTCCAGAGACTCTCTGTAATATTCTTTGTGCTCCAGAGACTCTCCGTAATATTCTCGGTGCTCCAGAGTCTCTCTGTAATATTCTCTGTGCTCCAGAGACTCTCTGTAATATTCTCTGTGCTCCAGAGACTCTCTGTAATATTCTCTGGCTCCAGAGACTCTCTGTAATATTCTCTGTGCTCCAGAGACTCTCTGTAATATTCTCTGTGCTCCAGAGACTCTCTGTAATATTCTCTGGCTCCAGAGTCTCTCTGTAATATTCTCTGTGCTCCAGAGACTCTCTGTAATATTCTCTGTGCTCCAGAGACTCTCTGTAATATTCTCTGGCTCCAGAGACTCTCTGTAATATTCTCTGTGCTCCAGAGACTCTCTGTAATATTCTCTGTGCTCCAGAGTCTCTCTGTAATATTCTCTGTGCTCCAGAGTCTCTCTGTAATATTCTCTGTGCTCCAGAGTCTCTCTGTAACATTCTCTGTGCTCCAGAGTCTCTCTGTAATATTCTCTGGCTCCAGAGACTCTCTGTAATATTCTCTGTGCTCCAGAGACTCTCTGTAATATTCTCTGTGCTCCAGAGTCTCTCTGTAATATTCTCTGCGCTCCAGAGTCTCTCTGTAATATTTTTTGTGCTCCAGGGTCTTTATGATCATGCTTTGAAGCCTAATGTGGTCGTACGATGTGTATTTGAACCTGAGCTCCTAGTCTGAGTGTGTAAACCGTGTGTAAACTGTGTGTAAATGTGATGTTTCTTCAGCTGGGCATCCACTGTTTGGTCAAGGTGCTCATCGTGGTGTGGCGGGGGTGTGCGGCAGCGGCAGGTGTGGTGTCAGCGTGTTGAGGCCAGCGGTACAGTGAGGGTCCGACCCAGTGAGGAGTGTGGGGGAAGCTCTCGGCCGGAGGAGAGAGAGGAGTGTGTGTCTGAGACCTGCGCTGAGTGGGTGACGGGATCATGGGGACAGGTAAACTCACTGACCACAACTGACCTGAGCCAAGACTATGATAGACTTCATCTGTGAACACTGTTCACAACAATTACCCCACAGTGTGACGCTCACCCTCTTTTTTTGTTTTCATTGTTTGTTTGTTTGTGTGATGTGTGTGTTCTTCAGTGTTCTGGCCGCTGTCTCGGTCCAGCAGTGTCCACTCAGAGACGAACGGTGTTCTGCAGAAATCTGAACGCGTCCAACTCTAACCCCAACTGTGACATCAAACAGAGGTGTTTAAGACACACACACAAACACACACACACACACACACACACACACACACACACATAAACACACACACACACAAAAACATAAACACACACACAAACACACACAAACATAAACACACACACAAACACACACACACACGCGCACACACAATTAAACATAAACACACACACACAAATATAAACACAAACATAAACAAACACACACTCAAAAAATAAAGAAACACACTCACATACAAGCAAACACACCCACAAATACACATTCACACACAAAACACACACAAACATAAACATATACACCCACGCAGACACACACACACACACACACGTCTAAATCCCCCTGTCCTCCTCAGGCCGTCCTCAGTGAGAAACTGCACGTCTGAGATGTGCGATGTCCACTGGCGTGTGTTGCCATGGCGACGCTGCACGGCGTCCTGCGGCAGCGGCTTCCAGTCGCGCAAAGTGGAGTGCATCCACCGCGACAACAACAAGACCCTCCCCGACCTGCACTGCGCCTGGCAACCGCGCCCCGTCACCTGGCAACACTGCAACATCACTTCCTGCGGCGGTGAGTACCCCACCCTCACCGTAACCGCCCCCCTCCCGCCTTCATCTGTAACCTGTAAACCTCCAGAGACCTGTTCTGCAGAAATACCCAGAGGGAGAGGGCCCCGTCGTCCACTGTCCCACAGCTCAGCGCTGGGGGGCTTTAACATCGCTAACTCACACTTAGGCTCATGGGCAGCGTCTCATTTCAGCCACGTCTCTGATTATTAGTAGTAGTAGGAGTAGTAGTACGTTACATATGCTCAGTTACAGCTCCAGTGCTTCCTCCAGCTCTCACTCTCTGTGCTGTGCCAGTGTGGTCCAGTAAAGAGAGTCTGTCTCATCCTGAGCATTTTTGCGGCCTCCTTTAGTTTCAGTGAAGTGTTGTTCACGCCTCTGTGCTCCTCCAGAGTGACGGAGCGCTCAGTAAAACCTCCCGAGGCCTCGTGAAGTGGTTAAAGCTGATGCATTATCCATCCGTCTGTAGATTTCTGAAGAAGATCTCATTGTGAAGCTCTGGCAGAGACCTGCTCACATCACAGCCGCCCTTCTCTTTACATTTCACCGTTTAAGAGCGAGAGAAACTCCACTCTTATTTCTCAAGGGCATCTGCGATTGCTCGAGTTTACTGTAGATATTTATACGAGGTTAAAACCACTGACAGGTGAAGGGTTTCGCCGGCACTGTGTTGAACTGTGTTGTTGTTGTTGTTGTGTTGTAGGTGAGTGTAAGGACACGACGCATTACTGCGAAGTGGTGAAGAGACTGAAGCTGTGCCCGGTCGAGCCGTACACACAGCGCTGCTGCCAGTCCTGCTCACACAGCGCCTCCTAGGGGTCAGTACAAGTGGCTCATTCGTTTCCTTAGAGATGACCCCCAGCCGAACACTGCATCTCTCTCTAGTCCCAGCATCCTGTTCCTCTACGGACACATGGAATAATCCCTGGGTGGACGTTGGTGAATGAGCGAGGAAATCCACCTGAAGAAAAACATACAGATATTTGGTTAATCACAACTGTAACTTTGAGACAGTGTCTCGTAATAATGACGTAAAAATCTCATAATTATGACTTAATCCCATAAACACGACTCTCTTATAATAATGACCTATTATTTCAAAACTCTGAGCTACTGTCTCACAATAACGATTAATCTCGTAACTTCGAAGGAATATTTCTGAGATACTGAGTCATTACCAGTTCTGAGATACTGAGTCATATTTATGAGATATTCAGTTCTAGCGCCCGCCCCGAAGGCAGTGGCAGGGCTCGGTGTGGTACAGACTGAGGCAGGGTCTCCCCTCTGTTTTTCCGCCCCAGGGACTTGCTTCACCTTAGGTACGATTAATTACGAGAAACAACGTCATCAGTGAAGAAACATTAGGTTATAATCATTAGATGCCCCTGCCCCATCCAGACGAATATGAAAATGGCTGTATTATCACACCAGTCCAGTAGGGGGCCGTAGTACCTCGTACAGAGAGACATCAAAATGCACTATGCAGGTCATGAAGCTACGGAATCTAGATCTGAACAGCGCATTATTCTATATTTCTAATAACTGGAGAACCTCGGTTTCAAACACAGTTTTTATGTGGATGGGGGATAAAACATTCAGATCTGGGTGGTTTTTCATTGTTCATATCAATGTTATTATAATCGTATCGACCCAAATTAAGAAATATATCATGATACAAATTTTGACCGTATCGTCCAGCCCTAATATAAACATCTAAATTATGACCACCTCAAGTTTCTATAAGCACTGTCCATTCCCTCAGCTTCATTGACCACTGACCACACAGGAGCACTTTGGAGTTCTGCGATTACAGACTGTAGTCCCTCTGTTGCTCTGCATACTTTGTTACTCCCCTTTCACCCTGTTCTTCAACGGCCAGGACCCCCACAGGACCCCCACAGGACCCCACAAGACTATGTATATATCGTTTTTCTTTTTTTGACTGGTGGAAACGTGCTTAAGCAGGTGTGCTATGGACTAAGGAGGATTGTACCTTGGGTAAACTGCAGTGGATGTTGCTTTGACCGTTCAGTTCATCACTGACGTTCCTCCGTATCTCGGCTGTGATTGGCTGTTTCCAGTCGACCCTGTTCATTCACAGCATCCTGTCGGTGTTAATTTATGAGGAAAATGTAAATGTTTGTAGCTTTTCTGGTTGAAGGAATACTGAAGAGAGCGCAGCTGAATGTGAACACAGCGCTCCGACACATTGAACCCCATCAGTTACACGCTCCATCAAACCTAAAGACCGCCTGGCTTTGTTTTCTGACATTATTGCTGCATAAATATTATATTAAAGGAATATTCCTGTCCTTTTTGGACCAACTCTTTATCAGCTGTGTGTGCACTAGAGTCATAAACCGCACACAGTGGCCGCCGCACTTTTCTCTGAACTTAGAAAAGAAACAAAAGCATATTCACTCAAAAAACATGAATTATAAAACAAAGGGCAGGTGCTAAAGCTAGCTGTTTGCTAGCATTTGAAGCATGTGAAATGTAGCTAATGTTCTCTAAAAGCCTCCAGAGGCTACAGAGGAAAGCTATGAATTCACAAATGTAAATACAGTCAGTCGGCTGAGGCAAGTTCGGAGTCAGACTTTTGCTTCAGTAGTTTACGACCAAAGCTATGAAGCTAATGTTGCTAACAAACACTGAAATTCAATAGTCACCCAAATTATTTCTGTTAAAAAAACATCAGCCAAACAGTGTGTGGGTTTTAATAAAAGTCTCAGAGATGAGTGGAAGTGTTCGGTGTGCTCACAGACCTCCCTGAGAGCTGATCTCACATCAGTTTTAGTGCCAGTGATCATCATAAGTGTGGAGAAATCTGACCTGAGATCAGCTGTGGGGATAGCAGCAGCTCACGGTGAGACACACTGCATCATAAAACACATGAACTCTTTATTAAGACCTTTATTAAGAAATGGACACGGGTTATAATACGTTTGTCTGATGAATTTTTACAAAACCAATTCGGGCTATTTGGGTGACTATTGATTTCCAGTGATTGTTAGCAACGTTAGCTTCGCCGCTTGTTTGTTGATGAAACACAAAGCGAAATTCAGACTCCGAATGTGCCTTGGATGATCCACTGTGAACTGGAAGATAGTTTACAATCAGTTTGTTTTTACAAGTGATTCTTCTTCACGTTAAAATCATAGTCATTATACTGCCCCCTAGTGGCCTGGGATAGAGACTGAGCTGAAAACACTGGAATATTCCTTTAATGGTGTTGTACATGAAAGAGAGTGAAGGAAGCATTTGTGTTGGTTGTGATAGTTGAATTGTATTTGTGTGTGTGTGTGTGTGTGTGTGTGTGTGTTCAGCCAGCGTGGTGCATTGTAAAATATCTCTTGTAAATAATGTGTTTTTAAAGTGCAATATTGTACATTGAGTGTAAAGATTTTGGACTTTATTTTCTTACCTCGCAGTTGGGTGTGTGTTGACTCCAGATTTAAAGCCGTCACAGGATGAAGAGGTTTAGCACTTGCTGCTGTGGCTGATCCACGAGCTCTGCGTTATTGTCCTACTGTGTTTAAACGCATGCATCTCTATTACGTGTTACAGTGTTTGTCCAACCAAGTCACTACAATACAGATAATTCTGCGGCTGCCTGTGTGTACGGGATGGTGTAGGGTCCAGATGCTGGTTTGGATCAGACGTGAGAGAGGAGTGTGTTATACAACAATACACACACGTCTCTGTGTTACAGTGTAAAGAGAATAAATACAGGTTTCTGAAATTGTTCTTATTGCTTTATTTGATTATTGCTGTTATACAACATTGAATGCCTTATTTATATTGTCTCTAAGTCTGAAAATAATAATTGATTCATGCTTAATTTTGGCACAAAATGTTTCCCTTTATTTTCCATAAATTCCAGAAATTTGAAAACCCATGTACTGTCATTGTTACTCTCTCTAGTACATCTGTTGCTCTGCATACTTTGTTACCCCCCACAGAGCAGGTGTGATGTGGTGGTGGATCATTCTCAGCGCTGCAGTGACACTGACGTGGTGGTGGTGTGTTAGTGTGTGTTGTGCTGGTGTAGAGTGGATCAGACACAGCAGTGCTGCTGGAGTTTTTAAACCCCCAGAGAACAGTCCACCGACCAAAAACATCCAGCCGACAGCGTCCTGTGTCACTGATGAAGGACTAGAGGACGAGCGACACACACTGTGCAGCGACAGATGAGCTACTGTCTCTGACTCTACATCTACAAGGTGGACCAACGAGGGAGGAGTGTCTCAGAGAGTGGACACAGGGTTTAAAAACTCCAGCAGCACTGCTGTGTCTGATCCACTCTACACCAGCACCACACACACTAACACACCACCACCACCACGTCAGTGTAATTTACAATGACAGTAATCTAATAATAAGTGCCAGTGTACGAAAGTACTTCTATAATACCTTAAATACTAATAAAGTGTTAACTTTGTGGTTTCCTCACGTTCCCAATGCCAAGTCATGTTTGGAGTATAGCCCAGTGGAGTGGGTACCAGGCAGTGGAAAAGTGCCATTGGACCCCTG
>NW_027100767.1:25000-26734 GCF_029633855.1 Hoplias malabaricus
CACACACACACACGGGCCAATGATATTAATGAGCGTGTGCCTACATTTGGCCACACAGCATTGTGTCTTTGTCACAATTATTCAAGTGACCACTAGATGGCGCTGTCATCAAAGGTTTGGTCTTTTACTGCCCCCTCCTTTTTTACAGGAAACGTTATTAACATTGTCATCACTCGGTTCCCCCGTGGGAAGTGTGTAAGCACCGATGCCCTGATGCTCCAGGAGCAGGAGACCAGCACTGAAAGCTTAATAATAAAAGGAATAATAATAATATTTCGGATTGCGGGGCCGTGGGCAGAAGTGGACGTCTCTCCCTCGCTCCGTTGGAGCTGGACACTTTTGGCTTTTTCAGACTCGGGTTTGAAGCTTTTAGTCGGGCGCTGTGAAAGCACTCAGGAGTGAAGTGCCTCAGTTTAATAAAAACGCAAACGTGAAGGTGTTTAATGAGAGTCCAGTGCAGCAAAGCGATGGCGTCCCAACACTGACCTTACGTTTGTGAACTGATGAACGACTGTGGATCACAGTGGAACACAGTGCAGGTTCTTAATAAAACATCTGGGACCTGCTGTGGACCCGTTTAGACCCGTTTCTGTGTAAACAGCCCCTGTTCAGAACGCCCGCTTTCAGCACCTGTTCCTTTAAATGATAATGAGCCGCTCGCTGTTCACCCCGACCCCGAGCGCACAGCAGTGAGGAGCGAGGAGCAGAAGCTCTGGTTTTTAGCCGTTTTCACTCTGTTCTCTTTCTTCTCCGTTTTGACTCAGTGCTCTTATTTCTCCGCGCTCGTTGTGTTTCTTTAGCTGTGTTTAACCTCGTCTGTGATTGGACAGACTCAGACGAGGGGGTGGGGCCATTCTAAAGTCTCTGCCCTTGACGTCAGAAGCGGAGCAGGACGTGAAACACACTGTGAAACAAGAAAACCTTGCAGTGGGTTGGTGGGCTATAGATACACGTTAATGTGAACATGCACTGAACACTTTCTAAATTATTCTGCAAAAGCTGTATCGCCCCCTGGCTTTGCGGCAGTGCATTACACTCTCTACAGAATCACTGAGGGGATCGTATGAGCATTACAGCGTATTATTAAACACCTAATCAACTTTATTGATTAATAGCTTCAGATGTATGTGGGGGGAGGTGTAGAGAGGCACAGAACTGGACCCGTGTTAAACATGGACACCCCCAGGAGGAACCTGTTTTCAGTGAAGCTTCGATGTTTCTCAGACTCTAAAGAAGCCAGGGAAGTGATGACGAGGCTGTGTTTTTAAGGCCGTCTGCCGGTGTTGTGTAAGCAGAGCAGCCCTAATGCATCTTACGTGCCCTGTTTTCTCGGAACGAACGGATGCTGTACGTGAGGCTGCTGTAATCATCGCTGTATATAAATATAATATTAATATCAAATCATTCGATGATCTGGAATCACACCTCGTTCCTGTTTTAAACTTAATTTTGCTGTTGTTTTATTGTGAATTTCCAGCGGAAACAAACCAGCGTGAGTTTATTGATGTGCTTCATTCTCTCTGTTCTTCCAGCGTCCGTCAGTTTGCGCAGATCTACTACCAGAAGATGGGCATCCGCTCTGAGCTTCTGCAGAAAACTCTGTGGGGGGATTTCTACCTCAACGCCAAAGCCAAGAAGGTCATGAAGGGGGCGCAGGTGGGTGACTTTTATCAATTCAGGCTCTAACTCAGGCTTATTCTGTTAATATCATCAACTTAGCGAACTGAACTTTAT
>NW_027100768.1:0-2500 GCF_029633855.1 Hoplias malabaricus
TTGTGTGTGTGTGTGTGTGTGTGTGTGTGTGTGTGTGTGTGTGTGTGTGTGTGTGTGTGTGTGTGAGACAAGAGAACTGCTGTGCTGAAGCTCGCTCATACACACTAATCCTCAGAGACACAGGGCCTATGTCTCACCTACACACTTCACCTTCATTCAATTTGATCATTATTCTGTTTATCCTTTTCTGCCTCCAACACTGTCCCCAGAAGCTTGTCCAGAAATGTGTGTTTTACAAACAGAGATCTAATTCCTCTATGAACAAGAGCAGTTTTAAGCTCAGACAGGACACACTCCTTGTTTGCTGCAGAGCTTCCTGCAGATTTTCTGACACTGGGCCAATAAGAGAAAAGCATTCCTGAGCCAGTGGTTCTTGATTCACGTTTAGGGGCAGGGAGTGAAAAGCACTGCTCCCTCTACTGGAGAGCCACAGCATCATAGTGTTCCAACTGCCACGATTCATTCATTCATCTTCACTAACAGTGTCATCCTGTTCTGGGTCACGTCAGGTCAAGACCCCGCCTGGAATCATTAGATACACGGCAGGAACACACCCGGGACAGAGCACTACAGTCCATCACCGGGCATCGCTCGCTCCCCAAGTCGCCCAAACACACACACACACACACACACACACACACACTCACTCACTCACACCTGTGGACAGTTTCACACACTCACCCAGTCACTCACACACTCACCCAGTCACTCACACACTTACACCTGTGGACAGTTTCACAAACTCACCCAATCACTCACACACTCACCCAGTCACTCACACACTTACACCTGTGGACAGTTTCACAAACTCACCCAATCACTCACACACTCACCCAGTCACTCACACACTTACACCTGTGGACAGTTTCACACACTCACCCAGTCACTCACACACTCACACCTGTGGAAGTTTCACACACTCACCCAGTCACTCACACATTCACCCAGTCACTCACACACTTACACCTGTGGACAGTTTCACACACTCACCCAGTCACTCACACACTCACACCTGTGGACAGTTTCACACACTCACCCAGTCACTCACACATTCACCCAGTCACTCACACACTCACACATGTGGACAGTTTCACACACTCACCCAGTCACTCACACACTCACACCTGTGGACAGTTTCACACACTCACCCAGTCACTCACACATTCACCCAGTCACTCACACACTCACACATGTGGACAGTTTCACACACTCACCCAGTCACTCACACACTCACACCTGTGGACAGTTTCACACACTCACCCAATCACTCACACACTCACCCAATCACTCACACACTTACACCTGTGGACAGTTTCACACACTCACCCAATCACTCACACACTCACCCAGTCACTCACACACTCACACCTGTGGACAGTTTCACACACTCACCCAGTCACTCACACACTCACCCAGTCACTCACCCAGTCACTCACACACTCACACATGTGGACAGTTTCACACACTCACCCAGTCACTCACACACTCACACCTGTGGACAGTTTCACACACTCACCCAGTCACTCACACATTCACCCAGTCACTCACACACTCACACATGTGGACAGTTTCACACACTCACCCAGTCACTCACACACTCACACCTGTGGACAGTTTCACACACTCACCCAATCACTCACACACTCACCCAATCACTCACACACTTACACCTGTGGACAGTTTCACACACTCACCCAATCACTCACACACTCACCCAGTCACTCACACACTCACACCTGTGGACAGTTTCACACACTCACCCAGTCACTCACACACTCACACCTGTGGACAGTTTCACACACTCACCCAGTCACTCACACACTCACCCAGTCACTCACCCAGTCACTCACACACTCACACCTGTGGACAGTTTCACACACTCACCCAGTCACTCACACACTCACCCAGTCACTCACCCAGTCACTCACACACTCACACATGTGGACAGTTTCACACACTCACCCAGTCACTCACACACTCACACCTGTGGACAGTTTCACACACTCACCCAGTCACTCACACATTCACCCAGTCACTCACACACTCACACATGTGGACAGTTTCACACACTCACCCAGTCACTCACACACTCACACCTGTGGACAGTTTCACACACTCACCCAATCACTCACACACTTACACCTGTGGACAGTTTCACACACTCACCCAATCACTCACACACTCACCCAGTCACTCACACACTCACACCTGTGGACAGTTTCACACACTCACCCAGTCACTCACACACTCACCCAGTCACTCACCCAGTCACTCACACACTCACACCTGTGGACAGTTTCACACACTCACCCAGTCACTCACACATTCACCCAGTCACTCACACACTCACACATGTGGACAGTTTCACACACTCACCCAGTCACTTACACACTTACACCTGTGGACAGTTTAACACAGCCACTCCACCTAACAACATGTGTTTTAGACTGTGGAAGGAAACCTGGAGAGATCTACACAGACACGGGGAGAACACAGTGAG
>NW_027100768.1:7500-27738 GCF_029633855.1 Hoplias malabaricus
ACTTTCTTTCTCTCTTTCTCTCTGTTTCTATTTCTCTCTGTTTCTCTCTTTCTCTCTCTGTTTCTATTTCTCTCTGTTTCTCACTTTGTTTCTCTCTTTCTCTCTGTTTCTGTTTCTCACTGTTTCTCTCTTTCTCTCTCTTTTCTGCTTCTCTCTGTTTCTCACTTTCTTTCTTTCTCTCTCTGTTTCTCACTTTCTTTCTCTCTTTCTCTCTCTTTTCTGCTTCTCTCTCTGTTTCTGTTTCTGTTTCTCTTACTCACTCAATCTCTCTCTCTGTCTCTCTCTCTCTGTCTCTCTCTCTCTCTCTCTCTCTCTCTCTCTCTCTCTCTCACACACACACACACACACACACACACACACACACACACAAATAAAATTCCGCACTGTGTTAAAAGCAAGCCCAACACAGGCAGGAAAAAAAAAACACTATCCAATACACTGCAGTCAACCAAACCAAAAGAGAGCCAAGCCATTAAAAAGTGGCCAATCATCAATAGCCGCAGCCTTTCTGCCATGTAAGACTGCTAAAAGCAATTATTATCTTCAATGAATTGTGGCAGAGAAAGAGGAGAAAGAAGGAAACGAGTCAGTTGTGCGTATACGCGCACACACACACACACACACACACACACACACACACACACACACACACACACAGTCCTGGCAGCGGTAACCTCTGTGTGTTGCATTTTACACAGCTGCTCACCTCTAGCAGTAATTGGCCTTTTTTTTATCTTTCTCTAAATAAGCTGTAAAAGAGAAACGTGCTCTGAGTCTTAACTTCTGATTTCAACTGATTTGAAATTGTTGTGTGTGTGTTTTGTTTGTTTACCATTCATTCCATTTTTTTGTTTAAATTCATTCATTCATTCATTATCTGTGACCCTTATCCAGTTCGGGGTTGTGGTGGGTCCAGAGCCTACCTCTCACAGACACAGGGAGAACACACCACACTCCTCAAAGACAGTCACCCGGAGGAAACCCACGCAGACACAGAGAGAACACACCACACTCCTCACAGACAGTCACCCGGAGGAAACCCACGCAGACACAGGGAGAACACGCCACACTCCTCACAGACAGTCACCCGGAGGAAACCCACGCAGACACAGGGAGAACACGCCACACTCCTCACAGACAGTCACCTGGAGGAAACCCACGCAGACACAGAGAGAACACACCACACTCCTCACAGACAGTCACCCGGAGGAAACCCACGCAGACACAGGGAGAACACACCACACTCCTCACAGACAGTCACCCGGAGGAAACCCACGCAGACACAGGGAGAACACACCACACTCCTCACAGACAGTCACCCGGAGGAAACCCACGCAGACACAGGGAGAACACACCACACTCCTCACAGACAGTCACCCGGAGGAAACCCACGCAGACACAGGGAGAACACACCACACTCCTCAAAGACAGTCACCCGGAGGAAACCCACGCAGACACAGAGAGAACACACCACACTCCTCACAGACGGTCACCCGGAGGAAACCCACGCAGACACAGGGAGAACACGCCACACTCCTCACAGACAGTCACCCGGAGGAAACCCACGCAGACACAGGGAGAACACGCCACACTCCTCACAGACAGTCACCCGGAGGAAACCCACGCAGACACAGGGAGAACACGCCACACTCCTCACAGACAGTCACCTGGAGGAAACCCACGCAGACACAGAGAGAACACACCACACTCCTCACAGACAGTCACCCAGAGGAAACCCACGCAGACACAGGGAGAACACACCACACTCCTCACAGACAGTCACCCGGAGGAAACCCACGCAGACACAGAGAGAACACACCACACTCCTCACAGACAGTCACCCGGAGGAAACCCACGCAGACACAGGGAGAACACGCCACACTCCTCACAGACAGTCACCCGGAGGAAACCCACGCAGACACAGGGAGAACACGCCACACTCCTCACAGACAGTCACCCGGAGGAAACCCACGCAGACACAGGGAGAACACGCCACACTCCTCACAGACAGTCACCTGGAGGAAACCCACGCAGACACAGAGAGAACACACCACACTCCTCACAGACAGTCACCCGGAGGAAACCCACGCAGACACAGGGAGAACACACCACACTCCTCACAGACAGTCACCCGGAGGAAACCCACGCAGACACAGGGAGAACACGCCACACTCCTCACAGACAGTCACCTGGAGGAAACCCACGCAGACACAGAGAGAACACACCACACTCCTCACAGACAGTCACCCGGAGGAAACCCACGCAGACACAGGGAGAACACACCACACTCCTCACAGACAGTCACCCGGAGGAAACCCATGCAGACACAGAGAGAACACACCACACCGCTCACAGACAGTCACCCGGAGGAAACCCACGCAGACACAGAGCTTGAGGTTAAGAGTAGGGTGAGGGTTAGAGTCAGACCAGTGGTACTGACAGGATAAGGATAAGTCTCCACAAAATAAATGGAAGTCTGTGTACAGTTAAGAAAAGCAAAACAACCAAACGCAGACACAACTGAAAGAGTAAACCGTCTCGTTTTGTTTCTCAAGGTCCCAAGGAATGTTAAGACTATGTTTAAAAATCTCTTAAAGATCATGAGCTGTACACGGGTCGTCAGTGATGGGGCATAAACATAAAGCATTGTTCACAGTATTTACTTCATCAAAGGGGTCATTAATGTGATATTTAATGTCCTCCTGAAATATGAATAGCTTTTAATCCATGGCCAGTTCGACCAAACAGAGTAATGCCTCGATACACAGAATGCTTTTCACAGAGATGCTAAGATGTAGTGCATATGTCATGCGTATCACCACAAACCCTCACACACAGTGTGTGTGTGTGTTGTGTATTTGTTCCTGTGTGTATGTGCCTGTATATACATAAAGGGTGTGAGGTTGCACCAGGCTTTTAAAAGGTCACGCCGATATCGACAGTGTCCCCACTAACGTCCTTCTAATGTCAGTCCTGCAATCAATACGGCAAATATGACAGAGGCTTTAAAATGCTTTTAACAAACTCACACTGGTCTCCGCACACTGCCTTCGTTAGTGGAACACAATGGCAACAAAGTGGTTAACGTGCCATTTTCCACACACACTGTCAACAGTTTATAAATGACACTGTTCCGGTCACTTCTCTGCTTTAAAACAGATTTCAAACCAGATTCTGAGGTGTCTCTTATGTGGCCAGAGAATGGAAGTAAGTATAATTAAGTATAAGGGTTCTGTGATGAAGTATAATGAAGGATACATAAATAAAGTTGTTTAAAACAATTAATTAAACACTGGGTAAAAGTAGAAGGAAGGCGATTGTAACACAATAAACCACAGAGAGATAATAGCACTCATTAAAAACAGAATAAAAAAAAAAGAGAACTGAGCGAAAACAGCTAAAAACCAGAGCTTCTGCTCCTCACTTCTCACTGCTGAGCGCTCGGGGTCGGGGTGAACAGCGAGCGGCTCGTTATCATTTAAAGGAACACGAGCTGGAACCGACCGCTCTGAACGGGGCTGTTTAGACGGAGGAGAACGCTGCTGTGTTGTAGCAAATATATACATACACACAATTATCAGTTCAAATGTTTCATATATTAATTCTTTGTGGATTCAGAATTTGAGATACCTCGTTTTAAAAGGAGGGAAGCCTGTTTCTATTTATTTTACTGAGTGTAGGTGGTGGGATATTGTCCCAGTCTTGAGTAGCACCATCTAAACCTCCCCGACACGTTCCTCATGGCATCCGGCTTTAATTGAATTCCTTAATCCGCATGTTTTAAGTGTGTAGGCATGTAAATCTGTCGCCATGGTGTTAAAGAGAGCACGCTTGGTTACCAGGACGACCGGCTCGTGGAGTTTCGCTTTGTTTTTCATTTCCTCTGTTCTTTTTTTCTCTCCTCCTTAATTCCCTCTCTCCAGTCTGCAGGGAGGCAGCAGTTACGACCTGCATCTGCACAGAAGGCTGCGGAGCACGAAATTAGCTCAAAGCCAAAGCCGAGGGAACACATTGCAGCGCGGCCAGGATCCGGAGCCGCGTTCCCAATCACGCTACACAGCTCCTGTTTCCTATTCCGGCGACTCTAGGAGCAGCAGATAACTCTCAATCAGAGACGGTCAGTTCACAAACAGATCCGCTCTTAAAGGGGAAGTCCACTGATTCTTCTAAACATCTGCTGAAATCAGACACTTTTTCTAGTGAACCATGTCAGTGCTGGTGATAGGAACCAGACGTACTACCTCAGGAATAATGAGGATGGTTCTGATGTCTGGGGCCTGCGTTTTTTTTACACGGGTGGAGGTCACTGCTAAATGTGAAGAGGAAATAAAATCAGACGTGGAGAAGCCTGGTTCCAATGACCACCACTGTACAGACCCCAGCCCAGAGACTCCTCTGTGTCACATAAGGGTCACTCTCCATCACTTTGTTTACACCTCAAACCCTCGTTTATTTCTTAATCAGTGCATACGTTTTCATCAAATTCAACGATGTGGGCCTCTGTTTATTCATTTATGTATATTTTATTATTCGTTTACCTTGTGCAATGCCGTGTGCCCGGTGTTTCTCGTTGAGTTTTGATTTAAAAGGTGTCAACAGCCGTCCCACTGACAATGATTTCTCTTCAGTAATAAAATGTAGGACAGAGCTGTAATGGTGGGACTGGAGGGCAATTACAGCAGCTACTGTCAGCAACAAAAACAGGCTAATGGATCTCAGCCAATAACAATGACAAGAACCCGTCAATTCTTCAGACTGGTGTGTGTGGGTGTGGGTGTGTGTGTGTGCCAACAACATCTGATTCACCTTTAAAAAACTATAGAAATGAAGAATACATGACTTGTGTCTCATTCATTCATTATCTGTAACCCTTATCCAGTTCAGGGTCGCGGTGGGTCCAGTGCCTACCTGGAATCGTTGGGCACAAGGCGGGAATACACCTTGGAGGGGGCGCCAGTCCTTCACAGGGAAACACACACACACACACACCTACGGACACTTTTGAGTCGCCAATCCACCTACCAACGTTTGTTTTTGGACTGTGGGAGGAAACCGGAGCACCCGGAGGAAACCCACGCACAAAAAGGGAGAACACACCACACTCCTCACAGACAGTCACCCGGAGGAAACTCACGCAGACACAGAGAGAACACACCACACTCCTCACAGACAGTCATCTGGAGGAAACCCACGCAGACACAGGGAGAACACACCACACTCCTCACAGACAGTCACCCGGAGGAAACCCATGCAGACACAGGGAGAACACACCACACTCCTCACAGACAGTCACCCGGAGGAAACCCACGCAGACACAGGGAGAACACACCACACTCCTCACAGACAGTCACCCGGAGGAAACTCACGCAGACACAGGGAGAACACACCACACTCCTCACAGACAGTCACCCGGAGGAAACTCACGCAGACACAGGGAGAACACACCACACTCCTCACAAACAGTCACAATTTGTGTTTCATATTATTTGTAAATAAAATATAATAAACATTGATAACGATTGCAGCTGTTGTTATGACTCTAATATTGATGTTTTACGTTTGCTATTTTAAGACGTCAATCTCAGACAGATACAAAAATTGTAGCACGTTTTAATTGATGTGGCAAATTTGCCTGAGAAAGTACGGCGCATCCTCAGAGCTCCAGTGCAATGTCAGAAAAGTACAATTCAGACTCAACACATGCCACCGTGGATTATATATTCATGTGATGAAGGGGAAACTGTCAGACGATCACTTTAACTGCTTCTGGGGGCTTTAAAAGGTTTAAAGTTGATGGACGAATAGGCGCAGGTAGGGTTCAGATCGGCGCTCGTGCGGCTGGTTATGATGAATAGAGGCGATCGCGATGCTGAAAGCTCAGAGAGGAGAGTGAAAGAGTTGATTAATGGGCCTTGGCTCTTGAATTATGACTAATGCAAACAGTGGAGACGAAGAGCAGTCGCAGGCTGAGAGGAGGAAGGGGGGGGAGAGAAAGAAAAAGTTAAAAGAAGGCCAAGGAGTAGCCTTTGTTGCAACCCGTTCTTACAAACAAAGTGGGGGTTGTGAAGAGTGTTTATGTCTGAATGAGTGAGAACGTGGAAGAAAGTGAGCAAGGTTAGGATAAAAAAAAAGTCTGGCATTGAGAAAAGTACAAACTGAAAGAAAGAATATAGTCCTGCGGGTGAAAGAATAAAAATGTGTTTGATATCAAAGCTTGGGCAACTTTGTAAAATGCTCAAAGTAGAAACTTTCAGAGTTAAAACAGTTCAAATTTATATTAAAAAAAAATGAAAAAATCTTACTCCAAAGTTAATAAAGTTAATAAAATATTTTGGAAATGCTGTGTCCACACAGGGCGGCACGGTGGAGCAGCAGGTTATTGTCACAGTCACACAGCTACAGGGGTATGGAGGTTGTGGGTTCGATTCCCGCTCCGGGTGACTGTCTGTGAGGAGTGTGGTGTGTTCTCTCTGTGTCTGCGGGGGTTTCCTCCGGGTGACTGTCTGTGAGGAGTGTGGTGTGTTCTCTCTGTGTCTGCGTGGGTTTCCTCCGGGTGACTGTCTGTGAGGAGTGTGGTGTGTTCTTTCTGTGTCTGCGTGGGTTTCCTTTGGGTGACTGTCTGTGAGGAGTGTGGTGTGTTCTCCCCGTGTCTGCGTGGGTTTCCTCTGGGTGACTGTCTGTGAGGAGTGTGGTGTGTTCTCCCCGTGTCTGCGTGGGTTTCCTCTGGGTGACTGTCTGTGAGGAGTGTGGTGTGTTCTTTCTGTGTCTGCGTGGGTTTCCTTTGGGTGACTGTCTGTGAGGAGTGTGGTGTGGTCTCCCTGTGTCTGCGTGGGTTTCCTCCGGGTGACTGTCTGTGAGGAGTGTGGTGTGTTCTCTCTGTGTCTGCGTGGGTTTCCTCCGGGTGACTGTCTGTGAGGAGTGTGGTGTGTTCTCTCTGTGTCTGTGTGGGTTTCCTCCGGGTGACTGTCTGTGAGGAGTGTGGTGTGTTCTCCCTGTGTCTGCGTAGGTTTCCTCCGGGTGACTGTCTGTGAGGAGTGTGGTGTGTTCTCTCTGTGTCTGCGTGGGTTTCCTCCGGGTGACTGTCTGTGAGGAGTGTGGTGTGTTCTCCCCGTGTCTGCGTGGGTTTCCTCTGGGTGACTGTCTGTGAGGAGTGTGGTGTGTTCTCTCTGTGTCTGCGTGGGTTTCCTCCGGGTGACTGTCTGTGAGGAGTGTGGTGTGTTCTCTCTGTGTCTGTGTGGGTTTCCTCCGGGTGACTGTCTGTGAGGAGTGTGGTGTGTTCTCCGGGTGCTCCGGTTTCTTCCCACAGTCCAAAAACACGTTGGTAGGTGGATAGGTGACTCAAAAGTGTCCGTAGGTGTGAGTGAATGTGTGAGTGTGTGTCACCCTATGAAGGACTGGCGCCCCCTCCAGGGTGTGTTCCCACCTTGCGCCCAATGATTCCAGGTAGGCTCTGGACCCACCGCGACCCTGAATTGGATAAGGGTTACAGATAATGAATGAATGAGACATCTGTCGCTGCACAGTGTGTGTCGCTCGTCCTCTAGTCCTTCATCAGTGACACAGGACGCTGTCGGCTGGATGTTTTCGGTCGGTGGACTGTTCTCAGTCCAGACACTGAGGGGTTAAAAAACTCCAGCAGCCACTGCTGTGTCTGATCCACTCTACACCAGCACAACACACACTAACACACCTCCACCTGCAGCCTGTGACGGTAATTGAAAGGTCTGTACATATATTTCTTTTATCGATTATAAATTTTCAATTTTCAAGATTTCAATTCTCCACACACTGTTAGACTCCACATAACGAAGGTTAATAGAGAGAGGCCTCATTAGGACCCTTCCTTCATGTTTGTAATTACAATGTGGTCACTGAGGTTCTTCATTAAGCACACGTTCTTCAGTAGATGTTTTGTGGAGATTAAAGGGTAAAGTCCACTGCTTAATGAAGAAAACCCATAAAAAACAAGTGAAAAATACTTGGTTGTTAAAGAAAGAAGTCAAGAAATCAATCTACTTCAGACGCTAAAAAGGCCTTTGGCTGATCAACAGCTCAGAAAAATTGCATGTTTTGGGTGGACTATCACTTTAAGACGGATAGCTGTAGAAAGGAGCTGATGTGAGAAGATCAATAAAGTTCCACTCAGCACCTGACGTCCACAATCCAGTTTACTGCCTCACTACAGCCCAACACTACAGCTCTCTCTAACACACACACACACACACACACACACACACACACACACAGAGAGAGAGAGAGATAGACAGAGAGACAGACAGGGAAAGGGACAGAGAGAGACAGACAGACAGACAGAAAGAGAGAGAGAGAGACAGACAGAGAATAAGAGAGAATACGAGAGACAGAGAATGAGAGACAGACATACAGAGAGAGAGAGAGAGAGAGAGAGAAAATGAGAGACAGACAGAGAGAGAGAGAGAGAGAGAGAGAGAGAGAGAGAGTGAGAGAGACAGACAGAGAGAGATAGAGACAGACAGAGAATGAGGGAGAGAGAGAGAGAATGAGAGACAGACAGAGAGAGAGAGAGAGAGAGAGATAGAGACAGACAGAGAATGAGGGAGAGAGAGAGAGAGAATGAGAGACAGACACAGAGAGAGCGACAGACACAGAGAGAGAGACAAATAGAGAGATATAGAGACAGACAGAGAATGAGAGAGAGAGACAGACAGCGAGAGAGACAGAGAGACAGACAGGGAAAGGGACAGAGAGAGAGAGACAGACAGAAAGAAAGAGAGAGAGAGACAGACAGACAGAGAATGAGAGAGAGACAATGAGAGACAGAGAGAGAGAGAGAGAGAGAGACACACAGAGAGAGACAGACAGACAGACAGAGAGAGAGAGAGAAAGAGAGAGAGAGCGACAGACAGACACAAAGAGACAGAGAGAGAGAGCGAGAGAGAGAGAGGGATAATTTGTTAATTAATCTTTCTCTATCATGTTTCATGTTCCACCCAAGGCCATAACAGTAAATCAGCTCAATTAGGAGCCCAAAGGGTGCTGGAAAAAACCAGTAAAGTATTATCCAGTATAATATACACACAGTCTCTCTCTCTCTCTCTCTCTCTCTCTCTCTCAGTAGTAACTCAAGCCTCCCATTAAAGGTGACACCCATCCTTCCATGATCTGATATGAAGTGGGTTATTGAAGATGAACTGATTAAAGTTGATGAAGGTGAAACTGTCAGAATCCTGAAAAACGTGTATTTACTTTGGAAAATTATCTCAAAATAATGATCCATTTCATGTAACAACTTTCAGGGAGGGATCCTTTGAGACGTCTGGTTCCCTTCACCACCGCCGACACAATCCCTAGAGCCCTGAAACACTCTGCATGCCTTTCTTTAAGTTTGAACTATTACCGCACGCGCTAATGTTGACATTTTGTAGGTATTCCCCTTTAACCTCAGCCACTTAAAGCTCAGCACTGGCCTCCTTCGCTGTTGTTTCTAATAAAAGCTGCAGAAACGCTAACGGGGTTCGTGTGCGTATCCAGGGAAATAGTGCCTTGACATGTTTCCTTTAAAAAGGAAGTGGAGGGATATTATACCTTTCATAAATGCGTGTCACTCTCTTTCACTTGTTCCCTGCACTCTGACAGCTCATACTCAACCCCTGCACCTGTCCCTCTCCCTAACCTCTTCCCCTGCGCTCACGCTCTGGTTTTCCTCCACCTCCCCGGTGCCCTCCTCTTCTGAAGCTGTGCCCTCTCTGCCTCCCAATCTTCAATCAGATGTGATTCAGCTGCTGGCGGAAGGATTTTCCAAGGGTTTTGGATCTGTTTTTAATGTCACAACTTCAACAAAACGCCACATGAAAGCTATGGAAATACTGAGCATGGGGCTGTTTACATTTTCCTCGAGAAATAAAAGAGAAAAGAAAAGATAATACATGCGTAATCGTAATATTTTAGCAGATGGTTGACTGCCGTAAAATACACGTAAGAGACGAGATACTTGTCCATCGAAAATTAAACGTATGGTACAAGTGTAAACTGGACAGGACTAAACACCAGCTGATTTCAGAGCTGTCAAAACAACAACAGCTCAAATAAACAAACAGTGCTCAACACTGACATCTACAGGAGTCACCAACAAACACCAGATAAAAAATATAAATTACTGTCCACAGGTGTGAGTGTGTGAGTGACTGGGTGAGTGTGTGAGTGACTGGGTGAGTGTGTGAAACTGTCCACAGGTGTGAGTGTGTGAGTGACTGGGTGAGTGTGTGAAACTGTCCACGGGTGTGAGTGTGTGAGTGACTGGGTGAGTGTGTGAAACTGTCCACGGGTGTGAGTGTGTGAGTGACTGGGTGAGTGTGTGAAACTGTCCACGGGTGTGAGTGTGTGAGTGACTGGTTGAGTGTGTGAGTGACTGGGTGAGTGTGTGAAACTGTCCACAGGTGAGTGTGTGAGTGATTGGATGAGTGTGTGAGTGACAGGGTGAGTGTGTGAGTGACATGGTGAGTGTGTGAAACTGTCCACAGGTGAGTGTGTGAGTGATTGGATGAGTGTGTGAGTGACAGGGTGAGTGTGTGAGTGACATGGTGAGTTTGTGAAACTGTCCACAGGTGAGTGTGTGAGTGATTGGATGAGTGTGTGAGTGACAGGGTGAGTGTGTGAGTGACTGGGTGAGTGTGTGAGTGACTGAGTGAGTGTGTGAAACTGTCCACAGGTGTGAGTGTGTGAGTGACTGGGTGAGTGTGTGAAACTGTCCACGGGTGTGAGTGTGTGAGTGACTGGGTGAGTGTGTGAAACTGTCCACAGGTGTGAGTGTGTGAGTGACTGGTTGAGTGTGTGAGTGACTGGGTGAGTGTGTGAGTGACTGGGTGAGTGTGTGAAACTGTCCACAGGTGAGTGTGTGAGTGATTGGATGAGTGTGTGAGTGACAGGGTGAGTGTGTGAGTGACATGGTGAGTGTGTGAGTGACTAGGTGAGTGTGTGAGTGACTGGGTGAGTGTAAAACTGTATATATACACATATAAAGTTAGTACGCAGTTTAATAAATGAATATCCCATCATCTTCACAGCGATGCAGAGTCTAGTGCTGAGTTATAGTTGTCACATTTATTTTGGCAGGTAATATCCATCCATTTTAGGAGCCTTTAATAACAGCGGAGGGAATCTATGGCGAGAATGAAGCGAGAGCATTTTCATACAGCGAATAATTGAAAGTGATTTGGGTTAATATCTCTCACATTGGAGACGCTCAAACCTCTGAAACATTCTCATATCCGCCGACTCGCTCTCATAAAACCTGCCACGCCATGCCCTGTCCATTCAGCTTATGCTAAAACACCACTCCCTCCTCATTTCTCCCCGTCTCGTCGTCCTCCTTCCCCCCTTTACATGACTTTCTCCATCACAGAGTCACTCTGTCTACATCGTATTGACATCCCCCCCTTATCTTTCTCTCCATATTCGTCCTCTCGCGCCTCCTGACGTTCCCCTTCTCCTCCCTCTGCCACCCTGTCTTCTCCTTTTCTCTCACTCTCTGTCTCTGTCCTTCCTTAAGTTTCATCTCCTCTACTTCTAGCTTAACTCTTTCCTAACTATTCATGCTCTAACAAACCCCCATTTTTCTTACAATCTCCATCTCTCCCTCTCTCTCTCTCTCTCTCTCTCTCTCTCTCTCTCTCTCTCTCTCTCTCACTTCCTTATCATTCACTCACACACACACACCCTGTATCTTCCCATCTCCTTACCTTTCCACCTCTCTCTCTCTCTCTCTCTCTCTCTCTCTCTCTCTCTCTCTCTCTCTCTCTCTCACACACACACACACACACACACACACACACACAAAGCCACTAAAAAGCAACATAAAAGGTCATTTTGAGCATATTTTCAGCATTTGGGGAAATGGAGGCCTGGGTTTGGGGTCAGAGGTCAACACTCAACAAAACAACACACAGAGGAGAACATATTTACAGTCTCTCTTTCTCTCTCACACACACACACACACACACACACACACACACACACACACACACACACACACAATGGTATGCTCTCAAATAAACAAAACAAATAAACCAATCTTACCTTTTCCTAAGGTTCATTCTGCACTTTACATCTCAGGGTAGAGAACTGAAAGAAAGGAAGACATCTGTCAAAACTATTGATCAACATGTGATTTCACATGTCATCATCATATCGTATCCTTGAGAGCACAGCTGGCCTCTCTCTCTCTCTCTCTCTCTCTCTCTCTCTCTCTCTCTCTCTGGGTGAGGCTCCCTCCACCCCTTCAGTGTCCATGGTGCTAGCGCGGCCGCCTGTTATCTGATATAACATATGTTTGGTGACGCTGCATCACTGTCAGTATGAAAAGAAGCACTGGACAGGTTTCACATGTCTAGGAGGAAGCATGTGTTGGGGGGGGGGGTGCTGTGTGGGAGAGTCGTCGGTGAAAGGGAGGAATTAGAGGCAAATAGTAATTGGGGAATAATTTGGGAAAAACATATTAGAAAAACAACACGCAGGGCCTTATTCTGACTTATCCTCTGACATAAAGCAGAAAACCCCAGCACATTATTTAACATGTCCAAAATGACTCAGGAGCCCTCTAGACTGAGCCCCTATATGAATATATCACGGTCAATTTAAAAAGTATTAGCAGAATTATCATTCCAGTTTGTGTCGCATCATAAAAAACAGAGAGTAATTACAATCTCCTTAAAAGCAGCTAAATAAACTGGACTGGCTCCGGAATAAATATGTAGGACAGTGAATAAATAAATAAAGCAAATATTTAGGGTTTGCTGGGGACATTTATCTTAGGCTATTTCCTGCCTGCACCGGAGGCATCCGGCGACTGGAGCAGGCCCACGGACTAATATCCCTGCAGATGATTAGGTGGTTATTGAAGCAGCAAGTAGAAATGTGCTTTGGGTTGTTTCCACAAAATGAGGCCGTTTCTTAACGCCTGTGGTGAACTGAGGGCAGGCCTGGTATATCCATCAGCCTTCACACACACACACGTGCATGCAGTTTCATGACCCAGCAATGAAGCCACAAACCAAGGAACAGAGGATTAATTCCAGAACACACAGATTCAACAAACACCACTGTCCTTCAACAAACACCAGAACACACCTCTCCACCAAACTCCATCACTCTCCACCAAACACCATCATTCTCCACCAAACACCATCATTCTCCACCAAACACCAAACTCCATCACTCTCCACCAAACACCAAACTCCATCACTCTCCACCAAACTCCATCACTCTCCACCAAACGTCATCACTCTCCACCAAGCACCATCACTGTCCACCAAACGTCATCACTCTCCACCACACCATCACTCTCCACCAAACACCAAACTCCATCACTCTCCACCAAACACCATCACTCTCCACCAAACGTCATCACTCTCCACCAAACACCAAACTCCATCACTCTCCACCAAACGTCATCACTCTCCACCAAACACCATCACTCTCCACCAAACGTCATCACTCTCCACCAAACACCAAACTCCATCACTCTCCACCAAACACCATCACTCTCCACCAAACACCATCACTCTCCACAAAATACCATCATTCTCCACCAAACACCATCACTCTCCACCAAACACCATCACCCTCCACCAAACACCAACAGTCTCCACCAAACACCAACACTCTCCACCAAACACTATCACTCTCCACCACATGCCATCACTCTCCACCAAACACCATCACTCTCCACCAAACACCATCACTGTCCACCAAAAGTCATCACTCTCCACCGCACCATCACTCTCCACCAAACACCATCACTCTCCACCACACACCATCACTCTCCACCAAACACTATCACTCTCCACCAAACACCAACACTCTCCACCAAACACTATCACTCTCCACCAAACACCATCACTCTCCACCAAACACTATCACTCTCCACCAAACACCACCACTCTCCACCAAACACCAACACTCTCCACCAAACACCAACACTCTCCACCAAACACTATCACTCTGCACCAAACACCATCACTCTCCACTGCACCAAACACTATCACTCTCCACCAAACACCATCACTCTCCACCAAACACCACCACTCTCCACCAAACACCATCACTCTCCACCAAACACCATTGCTCTCCACCAAACACCACCACTCTCCACCAAACACCACCACTCTCCACCAAACACCAACACTCTCCACCAAACACCATCACTCTCCACCAAACACCATCACTCGCCACCAAACACTATCACTCTCCACCAAACACCATCACTCTCCACCAAACACTATCACTCTCCACCAAGCACCATCACTCTCCACCAAACACCATCACTCTCCACCAAACACCATCACTCGCCACCAAACACTATCACTCTCCACCAAACACCATCACTCTCCACCAAACACTATCACTCTCCACCAAACACTATCACTCTCCACCAAACACCATCACTCTCCACCAAACACCATCACTCTCCACCAAGCACCATCACTCTCCACCAAACACTATCGCTCTCCACCAAACACTATCACTCTCCACCAAACACCAACACTCTCCACCAAACACCAACACTCTCCACCAAACACCAACACTCTCCACCAAACACCAACGCTCTCCACCAAACACCATCACTTTCCACCAAACACTATCACTTTCCACCAAACACAAACACTCTCCACCAAACACCAAACAGAAAGGGAAAACCTTCATAACCTTCATTGGAAGTCACTTTAAGAAATATGTTATTCCTAGTAACTTTGGAGCATTTCACTCGTCCATTCATCATGTAATTTTCAAACAATGTAAAATACAGCTGATGGGGTCAAATGATGTAGTAAAAAAAATAGAGATACATGTTTTTAACTAGACAGCAACGGTATAGTGAACGTGATCTCAGAGTCCTTACGTAAAATAAAAGACTTTTCTAGTACTAAACTAGGCTTTTTTAAAAAAGAGATCCCAGTTTGCGTATTCCAGTGAAACTAGGTTATATTTAGTTAATTGTGTGTTTTGAAAGTATTGGTTACCAACTGAAGGTAATGGTGTGTAAAAGAGGGAGGGGTAATTGATTCTATGAATCATTGGTCGTGTGATTGCTACTTTCTACCTGACCCAGGTTAACGTCTCAAACCTTAACCTATTCGAATAAAGACTGAGGACTTAATTCTTCAAAACAACAGCCATCATCAGAGTGAAGATTATAGGCACCGTAGATGATCCCATGCCAGTAAAACAGAGAACATAATGTCTTTCAGGACTGCTGCTTTTAGAAGGAGCTGTGAGAGTGAAGTGTACTACATTAATGTGAAATAAAACAGGATAAGAGTCGAAGAAAAGAGAGACGAACATTAACTATCATTCTGCTTTTTCCATCATCACCATTTTTCATCACAAGGCGCTGAAGCTCAGAGAAGCAATGGAGCATATTTAGCTGTCCTCTCTCAGACCGAAGCAATTATCACTCCTCCTTTTTCACCTCCCTCTTTTTTATACGGTGCTCTGCCAAGGGGAAAATGAGGAGTGTTATTTAGCAGGCACGGATATAAACAAGTTGTGACCAGCCTCTGTCTCTCTCTCTCTCTCTCTCTCTCAGGTAGAAGTGTGGCCTCAGCACATTCAGGGCATTGGGATGGAGCGATAACCGTAAAAATGTCACCGGAAGACTCTCCGTTATTTGCATGCAGATTGGATTCGCTGGATTTCCGCTAAAGGTCGCACGGCGAAGGTGAGGGTTTGCGAGGTGTGACCGGACGGAGACGGTAACAGTCGCCTCGCGCCGCCGGGTCTGACAACGCCGTCATCGTCAGGAAACGGGGCATCACAGGCTTTATTGATGAGGGGACGGACGAGGACGATCGATTGTTTTGATAGGACGACACGTCCCAGCGACTTCTGATGGGCCTCTGAAATATCACGCTTCAAGAAGTGAAACGTGCACAAGGACAGGCTCCGAGGACCTGCCTCACTGGACACAGAGGCTTTCATCTGATCCACACAGGCTCAGCATCAAACTCACTTTTACACTCTGTTTAGTTATAACTGGAAGGCATGCGGCTTTAACGTCCACCCACTGGAGCCCCCAGGACCACGAGGCCAAACCACATCATCAAAGGGGTTTCAGGGTGCAGCCACTGCAGATGTTCTGTTGTACACACACAGTTTAAATAAGCCCCTTTACAAATGAAAAGGAAGCTATGGATTACTTTTCTGTAACTGCTTCATCATGTCCAGGATCACAGTGGTCCAGAGCCTACCAGAGCACCAGTCCATCACACACTCACACACTCACTATTAACATCATGAGGAAGGAGTACAGTGGGGGTTTGTGAGCTTTAACTTCTGATACAAATGATTCCTACATCTATTTTTTGTTTAGAAATGCATCAAGATGAAAAACGCAGGATACACAGTGAAAACAAGACAACGCCGCTGTATGCTTCCATCGTTAAGATGAATTTAAGGTGCTCATCTTCTCCCATGCTTTTAATCATTACGTTACATTGGGTTCACAGCCAGAAGGTTGCCATCGTGGGAGACAGCAGTGTAGTTTAATGTCGGGGGAAATGCACTCAACATGCAAATGCCTGTGTAGGCTACAATGCTTTAAAACATGGAGATACACGACATATCTCACAGCTGCATGTATGTCGTCTTCTAATCTGCGGAAATTATGGCCTGGAGGTGGTAAGCTACAGACGCTGGCACTGATCCCCAAGTAATCTGCAGAAATTACAGGCAGCCCGCAGGATGAGGCAGTTAATCTAGTGAAATTACATGTGTTTTATATGTGTATGAGCTGGGGGGACATGGGAGGAGAGCACTGTATATATATATATATATATATATATATATATATATATATATATATATAGTACTACTACCCCCCACACCTCCACTACTAGCATATCTACGCACTGAGCTCTACCAGCGCTCTTGTTCTTGCTATGTACATGTCCTTTACTCTACACTTTATGAATATACTCTGGACGCCTCAGACACTCACACCCACTTAGTCGACCTTGTAGATAAAGTTAGAGACAGTAGCCGCACAGTGTGTGTTGGTCTGTCCACTGATGAAGGACCAGAGGACGCTTTTGGTCGGTGGACTATTCTCAGTCCAGCATCCACTGCTGTGTCTGATCCAGCTGTAAAAGCATAACACAGTAACACATGCCACTGCAGCACTGAGAATGATCCACCACCCTAAACATCATTACGGCTCTGTAGGGATCCTAACCGAGGGCATGAAGAACAGGGCAGAATGGGAAATAGAAAGTATGCAGAGCAACCGATGGACTGCAGTGTATAATTGTGCAGCGACACAGTGCTTCTGTGGGGTCAGTAGAGGTTATAAAATGGACAGTGGGTGTAGATGCAAGGTAGGGGTTTCTAATCCAGTGATCATTCACCGTATATGTGTGTGTGTGTGTGTGTGTGTGTGTGTGTGTGTGTGTGTGTGTGTGTACACACACACACAGGGTGAAGGTATCAGCAGTCCAGCTCCTCTCCCACTCCAAAGCAATATTCATCAAGGGTATACCTGTAATACATTTTTTATACCTCCCCTGTGAAAAAAGCCACAATTCAAACAGCAATAATAATACTGTAGACAAACAAGTTTCTAGTGAGATGTTGTGTCTCTGCCTCGCGTCACGTGATAAGTTCAAGGTGCTGTGCGTATAATCACCATATATTTTCCTGAGAGGAACATGGAGAGTGTGTTTTCTGCCTTTAAGGACACTGGAGGTCCAGAAAACCATGAAGATGTCAGTGTTTTGTGGACGTATGAATCCTCAGATGATTTCCAGAAGCCTCAAAAATGTATTAGTTTTTCACTGAGCTCAAAGTTAGGTGACACATAAATATAGCATCACCACCTCTTCAGTACATCAGTGGAGCTCACTTTTAAAGAAAGCATTGCACAGAGCCACATCGCATCTGTACACACACACACACACACACACACACACACACACACACACACACACACAAACAAACACACACACACAAACAAACACACACACTCATCTTCATCATTTCTATTCTAGTAAGTGAATAGTGCACTGATTCTCTGGTCTGGACTCAGCGCAAACACACACCGGGAGGTAAATAGCACACTGAAGACGTGCTCAGAAGACACAGCAGAAACAAACCCTTGAGATTGGAACATTTTGGTCTCTCTGATAAATTTCACAAAATTTACAACAAATTATTCCACAGTTTGGAAGCTAGTGGCAGCCAGTCTGTGGTCTGTAAGAACACAACGTAAAGATAAAACACCTGCCGGCCTTCGTCTGTTAGTTTTATCCTCTTTAGCTTCTCTTTATTTTTCTTTTATTCACTTGATCCTGTTCATGACATCATTCAAATGATTAAAAAAACTAATTACTGCAGAGCCATCCACACTATTATATTAACATAGGTATTGTTATTCACTTTCATTCATTCATTCATTATCTGTAACCCTTATCCAGTTCAGGGTCACGGTGGGTCCAGAGCCTACCTGGAATCATTGGGCGCAAGGCGGGAATACACCCTGGAGGGGGCGCCAGTCCTTCACAGGGCAACACACACACACTCACACATTCACACCTAGGGACACATTTGAGTCAACAATTTACCTACCAACGTGTGTTTTTGGACTGTGGGAGGAAACCGGAGCACCCGGAGGAAACCCACGCAGACACAGAGAGAACACACCACACTCCTCACAGACAGTCACCCGGAGGAAACCCACACAGACACAGAGAGAACACACCACACTCCTCACAGACAGTCACCCGGGGGAAACCCACGTAGACACAGGGAGAACACACCACACTCCTCACAGACAGTCACCCGGAGGAAACCCACGCGGACACAAAGAGAACACACCACATTCCTCATAGACAGTCACCCGGAGGAAACCCACGCAGACACAGAGAGAACACACCACACTCCTCATAGACAGTCACCCGGAGGAAACCCACGCGGACACAGAGAGAACACACCACACTCCTCACAGACAGTCACCCGGAGGAAACCCACGCGGACACAGAGAGAACACACCACACTCCTCATAGACAGTCACCCGGAGGAAACCCACGTAGACACAGAGAGAACTCACCACACTCCTCATAGACAGTCACCCGGAGGAAACCCACGCAGAGCACAGAGAGAACACACCACACTCCTCACAGACAGTCACCCGGAGGAAACCCACGCGGACACAGAGAGAACACACCACACTCCTCACAGACAGTCACCCAGAGGAAACCCACGCGGACACAGAGAGAACTCACCACACTCTCCACAGACAGTCACCCCGGAGGAAACCCACGCGGACACAAAGAGAACACACCACACTCCTCATAGACAGTCACCCGGAGGAAACCCACGCAGACACAGAGAGAACACACCACACTCCTCATAGAAAGTCACCCGGAGGAAACCCACGCGGACACAGAGAGAACACACCACACTCCTCACAGACAGTCACCCGGAGGAAACCCACGCGGACACAGAGAGAACACACCACACTCCTCTAGACAGTCACCCGGAGGAAACCACGCGGACACAGAGAGAAACACACCACACTCCTCATAGACAGTCACCCAGAGGAAACCCACGTAGACACAGAGAGAACTCACCACACTCCTCACAGACAGTCACCCGGAGGAAACCCACGCGGACACAGAGAGAACACACCACACTCCTCACAGATAGTCACCCGGAGGAAACCCACGCGGACACAGAGAGAACACACCACACTCCTCACAGACAGTCACCCGGAGGAAACCCCACGCAGACACAGGGAGAACACACCACACTCCTCACAGACAGTCACCCGGAGGAAACCCACGCGGACACAGAGAGAACTCACCACACTCCTCACAGACAGTCACCCGGCGGAAACCCACGCAGACACAGGGAGAACACACCACATTCCTCACAGACAGTCACCCGGAGTGGGAATCGAACGCACAACCTCTAGGTCCCTGGAGCTGTTTTGACTGCGACACTAACCTGCTGCGCCACCGTGCCGCCCCATTCTTAATTTAATAATCTTTACAAAATATGACTCCGAGTGAAATGCAAAAGTTTTGTAACCTTACCTTTTTTTATATTTATCATTTTACTTAATGCACATTTAATGAGGCAGAGACATGAGCACTGAGAAGAGCATTAATTAGTCTGATGCCATGGTAAATTCCCAATGTTAATCTCTAATTACACTTAATAAAACACCAGAGTAAAGCTTTATTTTACCGTCTCCTAAATTCCAGACGA
>NW_027100769.1:0-10000 GCF_029633855.1 Hoplias malabaricus
GTTTTGTCTAAGTTCATCCTCTACTTCCATTTATAGTGAATCAGTGCACAGCAAATACTGTTTGAGCACATGCTCACTAATTCTAATAAGACTTGATTATGTGCAAAAGATAATCTTTCTAAATAAATCCTTAGTGAAGAAAACAGATCTCTTTAATATCTATCCCTTAGAGAGATCAGATTTTCAGACAAAGCAGACATCTTCTGTATTGATAATTCTTCAGAGAAACAGAGGATTCTTAAGATTTACTGGAGATCTCAGTAAAGTCTCACAGTGTGTTTAGGTTTGTGAGATATTAACACTCTAAAGACAGGAACTCAACCGTTTCTCATCAATACTAAGAACATTCTCAATTTTGATGCTGTAATCATAAAACCTGTCTTTGTTTTTTTTGGAACTGAGGATAATTAGTAAGTTTCCTCTGCCAACAATGAGCAAATTTTGGGAATGACAGCTTCTCTCTGAACAAAATAGATTCAGATTTGTAATTAGGTCATCACAATCCATCAAATTATCATGTAATATTTATACTGCAAGCACAGAATGAGTAATATAAGATATAATGACTGGACAGACCTAAAATAATCTCCTAAAGAAATTAGAGCACTCTTTCTTTATTTTTTCTTTGACCACATCTTACTCAATAGTGATACTATATGTGCTAACTCTGTGAGATGTTGTTGCAAAGCAGACTCAATAACAGATGTCATTCAGAATTTTTTCCAAAATGTGGAAGAGCATAGCAAAAATACCCAGGAAACTGTGTGTTTACCTCCACTTTGGACCACAGCACTAATGAAGGAGTCCTCTCTGCATCCAGCTTGTAAACACTACAGTATTGTACCAGAATTTTACACCAAAACATGGACATCTGAAGGCCACTGTGTAATGGAGTCCATCAAGTGGAAAAATGAAGGAATGAAAGGAAGGGCAGAGAAAGACGTGCTGAAAAAAATTCTGAAATGATACTCAACACATCGATAGTGTCTGATGGAAGAGAATAAGACTGCTGCAATCGACTGGTAATAAAATGCAATGTAAAATGTCAGAGGAAGGCATATTTTTTAATATGTTTTGTTGTGCTATGCAGACTTTTGTAAATAAATAAATAAATAAATAAATACCTGTGTCCATGAAGCATTTTTTAAAATGTTTTTCATTCATTATTGTTCTAAAGTTCTGTATTAGTTTATTAAATGCCACAGGAAATTATGTAACTCCTCTTTGTATTCAACAGTTAAAACATCAACAGCAACAACAACGTCCTTAATCTAACTTTTTTTTTCATATTTTTCACCTTCAAATATAAGCTTTGTAACCTTTATACTATATTTATATATTATAATTACAAATAATTTTGATATATAGATATATAAATCTGATTTTTAAAATCAATTTAAATTTAAACTTAAAAAGACTGCACCTAATACAATGTAGTTTTTAACAGCGTACATGGCAAAAAGATAGATTAGCCTTTTAATAGTGTCCAACAGGCAGCATCAGTTTTCACAAACACTGGGACACCACCCAGTCACCCTGCCATTTCATGGTGATCTTTTCTGGAAGCAGACTGCAAATCTTAGGACTAATGTTCTCTTCTCTTTTACACCCCTCATTCTGTCACTAATTGCCAAACACATCATGACATAGACATGCAAATGAGGGGAGGGACTAAAGCTCAGTGGGAGTTTTTGTACAGCTCCTTTTTAATTCCTCAGCCTGATCTCAGCTGGGGACAGAGGAGCAAACTGGAGTCCAGCAGAGAAACAAGCTAAGGGCTGTGAGCAGAAAAAGAGAAAAGGCCATTCCTTTCATCTGTTTCCTGGCAACTCTGACCCCTCAGGAACACAGCCACCATATCTATAGGACACATCACAGAGCCACAGTTTATAGAAATTTTATTTATCAAGAGTTTTGTATATTTCTGTTGGCTAAATTAATCATTAGAAAGTATCAGAGAAGAAATTGTGTTAGCAAGTGCAAAATCACCTTAAATTAAATCAATATATCTAATGTTTCATATTATGTGATTCATTTAAAAATACTGCAAGACAATTGAAAACTTTCTAGATGTTTTTTTTTTTTTTTTTTTTTATGCTCGTTGGTTTGTTTTAAATCTAGTTGAATTTTAGTATTGTCACAGCCACAGCCATTATCAGCCACATTTATCATACAGGTGCTGGTCATAAAATCAGAATATTATCAAAAAGTTGATTTATTTCAGTAATTCCATTCAAAAACAGAAACTTGTATATTATACTTATTCATTACACACAGACTGATATATTTTAAGTGTTTATTTCTTTTAATTTGATGATTATAACTGACAACTACTGAAAACCCCAAATTCAGTATCTGGTTACAATGAGAATTCTCCAGGGCCTTCAGGAAATATGAGCTGTCTGAGCTGTCCCTGATAGTAGGTAGAAAGGACATGTGCGTTTGTAAATCTTACTGTTTGTGTAGCGATAGTTGGAAATTTATTCCAGTCAAATCCAGGTTTCAGTAAGGCATATCAAATTGAAATCATTATGTAACCACTTCATCCCATTCAAGGTCACAGTGGGTCTAGAGCCTACCCAGAATCACAGAGCATGATTCATGAGACAGGAACATATCCTGGGCATGGTATCAGTCCATCACAGTCCATCACACTATGTGAAAATCATGACCATCAATAAGTTCATTTACAAAACAAATATTTTTTTTTTTACATAAATGACTTTATGTTAAAAAGCCCTAATGTTGGGACAAAAATTATTGCTACAAGCTAGCAAAACATTCTGAATTATCTTGTGGAAAAGACACTGTTTCAGTAGGTTAGATTCAGCAAGCCCATAAGGTGTAGTGCAGGACAATGCAAACAGCACCCTCACATATGGGGTGATGATAGCCATTCTTTAAAAGCCCAGACCTGACCTCAAAAGTAGGCCAGATGTCTATAAATGTTATTTTAGTTTCAGAATACAATAGCTTAGCAACTCTAACCTGCTTTGTATTTTGGCAGCTTTGTAAAATTGGATGTGGCTAGAGAATATATGTAGTTTTACATCAATTTTGCCTGTTTACACATTTTTAATATCCCTTCATGGTAATTCCCTAAACGAATAACTAAACATAGAAACCTGAAGTTGGTAGGCCCAAGGACACATGAACAGAAAGTTGGGGTAGACTTAGCATTAGCAGACTATGCCTCTGAGTTACGTAATCCAATTAGGCTCATTTATATTGTGAGCTCATGAAATGATGTTCACATATAGTTTTGTTTTGTGTGCATGTTTCAAAAATTGCATTCATCTATCTGAATGTGTGAACTTGGATTCAAGCTTGTGAATGTGTAATACAAGTTTGCATTTGTAGAAATATTTTGTGCATGTATGAAAATAATAACAATTGTTCACACAGACATAATTGCATTTAATATTATGTGGCTTTCATGAGTTTCATGTGCATACAAAATGTCACACCCTGGCCCTGTCCTGTGTCTGTGTCCTGTGTCACCATGTACTCATGTAGCACATGGCTCTTTGTTGTTGTTGTTGTCTCCGCCCTAGTCCCACCTTCGCTCCACCCTCTCGTCAGTGTCTCCATCTGTGTCCCCTTTGTAATCCTGCCCCCTTGTTATTTGTTTCAGGTGTTCTTGTGTGTATTTAATTAAGTTCCTTTGTGTCTGTTCTTCTTTGTTGGACATTTTCCCTTTTCTCGCCTTTGCTTTGCCCTGTTTGGTTGGTCTGTTTCTCTCTCGTCTGTTTCTCCTTACTTTCGTGTGCTTTTTTTGGTCTGTCTGGTTATTATTATTATTATTATTATACACCTTGTGCTTCATGTGTTCATTTGGTTTGTTTTTGTCTCTCTTTGTTTAGTCTATTAGTGTCTCTTCTTAGTCTGTTAGTTCCTTTGTCTTCGATTGTCAGTCCTAAGTCTGTTGTGTACATGTCTCTCAGTCTAGGTCTGTTATGTACATGTCTCTCAGTCTCTCTAGGTCTGTTATGTATCTCATTATCCTTATCTAGTTCTCTCTTTGTTTCAGGATCTCATATCTCTTAAATGTCTCAGTTCATTGTCTTTGTCTAAATAAAGTGCTGTGTTATAGCGTTTGTCAATGTGCCTGGTCCTTACTAATTACTAATGTGTGTCATGTTATAGTGTGTGTACATTTTTTTTTCTTTTCGAAGCTTACTTGATACATACAGTCTATGAAAATAAATGGCAGGGTGACTGAGTAGTGTCCCAATATCTGTGGAACCTGATGGTGTTGGTTGGACTTCATTAAAAGGCTAATGAGTCTGTTTTGCCATGTACAACAGTTGGTTTGGAAAGAGCATGCAAAAGAACAGCCAAAAACTGGATTTTTTTTTTAATTCTAGTTTTTAACATCAAGTAATTAGGCATCTTTGTCCCACACTGTAGTCAAGCTTTATCTGATCAAAAAACACTATTTTTGGCTTTGCAAATAAAATAGTCTTAGGTCTTTTATGAAGGAGTATATATATTTTAGCATAACTCAATATTTAACTAATTGTAGGCATTTTTCCAGTAAACACATACACTATGGCCAGAAGTTGTAGCTCACACTTGTTTTTTTCCTTGAAATATGAACCATAAATTAAGGTCATTCAGCTTTACTGCACTACTACACTAGATTTGATGGCACTGAGCTAGATAATTAGTTAGAATGTTGGATGATTTGATCATTAACAAAAACTCCCAAAGTTATTGGCAGATCCTCTGTCTAGTTTCAGTCATTTCTTAAAATTGATATAATTTTATGTATTGTTTTGCATATATGGAAATACTACTTGCCCAAAGAAAAAGAAATGTCATGGGATAAACCATATTTAAAAAGAGAAAGAAAATGTGCACAATAATCTCTTAATGAGGAAGGTTTAAATACATTTAAGAATTTAGGATTTGACTTTAAACCATATTATTTGCAGTGCTCCTACTTCTGTGACTCTTTGCTGTTGGTTTGTTAGAAAAATCATTTTAATTGTTCTCTGATATTTTACACTTTTTTCACACAAATAACTGGCCCAGCAACAATAGAATTATAAATAAACAAAGGTTGAAACATAACACTTTATAAAGTAAAAGCATATGGCTTCATTTTGTCATGTTTCATAAAATATTATCTTTCCATAAGAACACTGAAAACAATGTGCTACAGGAAGTTTCTTTCTGAGGTACAATCATTGTTCTTATGAACACGTTGTATTTTGTTACATATTATGGAACTTAGTGAAATGCACTCTTGGTTTAAGTCCTTTGTATGTAAATATGTCAGGCATCATCGCGTACTGTAATGTGTGCCACATAACATTTTACTAATGCCTTTATAAAGTCTCATAAAAGTAGATTATATTCGAAGTGAGCCAAATTTTCATAAAATAATTAAAATTCCCAAACAAAATTTACAAGTCAAAACAATTTCTTATTAAGTAAAAAATCTAGTTAGTACTGTATATGTAATATTTCCCATAATGTGATAATTAGAAAGAAAATTCCAAGATTATTTAACCCATTTCCTGACTGTATTGCTTGTTTTAAATGAATTTATATGGAATTTTATTCATTTACAAATTTATCAATTCCCTGGAATTTCCTGCCTTGGGCCACTGTCTGTGAAGAGTTTGGGGTGTTGTTCCTGTATCTGAGTAGGTTTCCTCCAGGTGCTCTGGTTGGTAGGTGAACTGGTTAAGTGTCCATAGAGCCATGTTTAAAGACAATTAAACAGCTTCAGCTGATTCAAAATGCAGCTGCCAGAGTCTCACTCAGAGCAAAAGAAGAAATTAACCCCCCCCCCCCCCCCATCCTCAGATCCTTAGACTGGATACCAGTCTGTTACAGAGTACATTTTAAGGTGTTATTACTGGTCTATAAATGTCTAAATGGTGTAGCACCAGTGTATTTATCAGATCTGCTACATAGATATGAGCCGAGCAGAGCTCTCGGATCTTTAGGAACTAGAGTTAGTCCTGACTCAGGTCAAAACTAAACATGGAGAGGCAGCTTTTAGCTCCGGCACCGCTCACAAATGGAAGCAGCTGACTGAGAACATTAGAAGAGCTCTGACTTTAGACACTTTTAAATCAAGACTTAAAACATTTCTGTTTGAGCAGCTACAGCTCGGTTTAAAACACTCTGCACTTTTTATTCTGTAACGGTACTTTAGTTCTTTTCATTTTAAATTGTTTTAATCATTTTTATGGGCGGCACAGTGGCGCACCAGGTTAGTGTCGCAGTCACACAGCTCCAGGAGCCTGGAGGTTGTGGGTTCGGTTCCCGGGTGACTGTCTGTGAGGAGTGTGGTGTGTTCTCCCTGTGTCTGCGTGGGTTTCCTCCGGGTGACTGTCTGTGAGGAGTGTGGTGTGTTCTCCCTGTGTCTGCGTGGGTATCCTCCGGGTGACTGTCTGTGAGGAGTGTAGTGTGTTCTCCCTGTGTCTGCGTGGGTTTCCTCCGGGTGACTGTCTGTGAGGATTGTGGTGTGTTCTCCCTGTGTCTGCGTGGGTTTCCTCCCACAGTCCAAAAACACACGTTGGTAGGTGGATTGGCGACTCAAAAGTGTCCGTGTGTGTGAGTGAATGTGTGTGTCTGTGTTGCCCTGTGAAGGACTGGCGCCCCCTCCAGGGTGTATTCCCGCCTTGCGCCCAGTGATTCCAGGTAGGCTCTGGACCCACCGCGACCCTGAACTGGATAAGGGTTACAGACAATGAATGAATGAATGAATTAATCATTTTTATGATGTTTCCTTTTACTCTTTTTATGTATTTCCTTTTATTGCAATATTTTAAATGTTTTAATGGAATTGTATTATTTTTACTCTTGATTTTAATTTAACTGTTTTTTTTTCTGTAAAGCACTTTGAATTGCTTCTGTATGAAAGGTGGTCTATAAATAAACTTGCATTACTTGCTTTGCCATAGGGTCGAGTGTGTGAGAGGCTTTGTGTGTTGTTCCCTGTGATGGATGGGCAACAAGTGAGTGTTCCTGCTTTTTACTCACAGTTATTCTGTGTAGGCTCTAAGATGCACCATGACAGAAAAAAAAGTGTTTACAGGAAATGAAAGAATGAGTGAATTATTTTATTTTATTAAATAAACATTTTCTTAAGATTCAATTGCATGAAACAAGCAAAAATGTCTAGATATAGGCAAATATTTGTTATATTATTCTTATTAAATCACATTGAGAAATATTATTATATATTGACTAGATGATTTCACACAATATGTTTTTCTGTAGTGTGTTCCAAAATGGTTGGAAATAGGGCTTATTGAATAAATTCAACACAGAGCAGTTAGTTCATTACTACATCTTCCTGCTAAGGAAGCCTCATTAAAAAAATAACAATATTTGGTTGAGAACTTTGATCAATATAGTAACCTAACAGTTTAAGGGTTGCAGCTAAGTCTACACAGATTTCAGAATAGATTTCTAAGGTTTTCACTGACCAACTTGATGGTATTATTATAAACTTTGTTGTGGAATTAGGGACATTATGTCTTTAAAAATATATTATACATAATTTTTGAAAGTGACATTTAGCAGTCAGAAGAACTGAATGAGAAACTTTTATGCTACTTTGCCACTTGGGCTCAGGAGTATTTTGGAGAAAGCATTGTCACTTAACATATTCCAATTCTATAAATACAAAAATAAATAAATAAATAAATAAATAAATAAATAAAGCCATTGCCAGGATGATCATCTAGATTGTTATCAGTGAAATGTGTAAAATCAAGCATTTCTCAGGGTATGGAGGTTAGGGGTGTGGGGTGGTGCTCAAGTCCATAATGTGAGTGACTTGCATATGTCTGATTTTACCAATGATCTGAAGTATTTTAGAATAAAAAGAAAAAAAAAACAAAACATGTTGCCATCAAAGTAATGTCTTCTCTCAGGATGTGTATATCATTTCAGCAAACCAATGCCAGACCATCTTTCTGCACAAGCTACAACATGTCTGACTAGCTTGCCTGCAGTCCAGATAGTGCCTCATGAAGAAGAGAATCAGACAACAGTGACCACAGAATGATAAACAGCTGTTATCAAACAAAAATAGGCCAGCATTCAGCATGCATAGCTTCAAAAATTTTTTATTTGTTCCCCAATGATTAAAAAGTATAATTAAAAGGAAAGCTGATGTAACACAGTAGTAAAGATGCCTCTTTTTTAGTGTGTTGCAGACATCAAATTCTGAATTTGTTTATATTTTACAACATACAATCAAGATGGCCATGTATCACAGTTTAATATTTTCATGGCCTAAAAAATCACAAAATTCGGCCGTGTCCTGTGCGCATCACAATGTTCCTTATTTTCCAGTGAAATTATTGCTAAAACGTTTGCATTATTAATTTTGGTCGCCCTCATTAAGAGCAGCTCTCATGTTTGCAGAACTATGGGCCAAACACAAAGGGAAATTAATCAGATGAATGTAAGAGTCCCTCAGCTTCAGCTCAAGGCTAACTGTGTGACAGCTGCTTATCTTTCCTGCTGAGAGTTCTCTCTTTTACTCTTTTTCTTCACAGCATGGCATCTTTCCAGCTGCATTTTCTTACTTGTGCAATGTCTTCCACTTACAGAGAACAGGTTGGAATTGTCTGTTCAAAGAATTCACAAAGGAGTGCTTGATTTTTTTGCCCTTTTTGCCGAATTGATGTTCATTTAATAAGAAGTAAAAATAACGATTGGCCTATAATAAGGCAGTTCAGTTTCTTTAAGGTTCAGCCTGGGTTCCGTCAGGCCGCCAGCACTGAGGTACGTGTGGAGTAGTTTTCTATGAGTTTCAGAGATATCTGTGATCTAGTACTAATCAGTTATCATCAGCACCTGACCTCACTAACGCTTATGTGGCTGAACGTTAACAAATAATCAATGATTTTTCTAAAATCAAGTGTAAATCCTTCCAGAAAAGTAGAGATGTTTACTACAGCAAACAGACACAACTCCTAATTAACGTCATTTGTTTCAGAAGTCTTTTGGTTGAGGGTTTAAATACCATTGACCATAAAAATGTCTTTTTTAATAGTCTCAATCTTACAGTATTGTTGCATCGGTTTCTAACTCTAGGTTTAAGATCATTTCATTTCTGAAAGCACTTTTTTAAAGATATTGCAAAATGTATTATGTTTAGTTAAAAGCTTGACTACAGTCTGGAACAAAGATATTAAAACACACACACACACACACACACACACACACACACACACACAAATTTGGCTGTTCTCTTGCAGACTCTTTCCAAACCAAATGTTGTACATGGCAAAACAGATGCATTAGCCTTTAATAGCATTGGCAGAGTACATATTTTTTGTCAAATAGCATATAAACTCTATTGCTATAATTCTTCAGATATTGATTATTCATAGCCCATTTTAATAACATCTTTGGGTGCCTTGTGGCTCACATATATTTAGAGATCTGCAGCATCACATTTCATTGGGTGAAGATCCAAGGAATAATGGCTTTGACAAAAAATTGAACGATATCATCACCCACTTTTGCTAATTAAAAAACACCCAGCCATCTGAAATAGACACTCCTCAACTGGACGCTTCCCAAATGACAGCTTTCTTTTGGCAGCATTTTAGTGGCATTTATTTATTTACCACCCAACAGTTCAGCTTTTAATTGCTAAAATTTGACAATCAGGAGATCTAAGAATGATGAAATCTCTCTCTCTCTCTCTCTCTCTCACTCACACACGTACACACACGTACACACACACACACACATACAGAGAGAGAGAGAGAGTGAGAGAGAGAGTCAGGCGTCTGCACAGGATCTTTAATGACAGGCTCCAGTCGAGATGTTCTTTTCTCATTTGATCCTGATAGCCATAATAGTCTCACATTATCATATCACTCTCGAGAAAAGTTTTCCCACAGATATTCAGATCACATTATAGCTTTTAATGAATTATGGCAAGACAAAAGATCATTTAAGAAAAGGATAATTGCAATATGCCATGCTCATTACTTTTCCACAAAGTGCTTTC
>NW_027100769.1:12500-16695 GCF_029633855.1 Hoplias malabaricus
AAATGGATAAGCTTGTTAAAGCACAATATCCTTCAGCCGCTTGCTTCCAGGGGACTCTTTCTCTCGAGCGTCCTGCAAGAGAGTGTTGATCTCCCTCATGGCTGGCTCACTGTCTTTCCCCTCAGGTTGCCTCAGCAGGCTGTGGTTGGCGATCCTCTCTGCATCCCGACATTTCATGGTGCCATAGTTTCCAGCTGGAGGTTTGGACTGTGGACTCTTGAGGTGGACGGGCGAGGTGATGGGGCTCACAGCCTCGCGGCCATTTCCTGCTTCCCTCACGGCACCGTTGGCCTTTGGGCTGCACACTGCTGGATCGCCAGTCCTCTTGGCTTTGGCCTCACTTGCCCGCTCCCTCTCCTCCTCCGGCCCGTCCTTGCCAAAGGTGGCAAACGTCCGTTTGGCGGTGCCACAGTCCTCGTAGTGGGGCAGGTCCACGTTGGTGGCCTCGATAGAAAGAGCAATAACATCCCGACCATGCTCTGGAGACTTGGCACGCGCTGGCATAGGCACCCGGGGCATCCAACAGCGATCCGAGTGTCCCAGGATACGACACTCATCCTGGCAGTGGAAACCCTCAGATGGGTCTGGAGGAGAGGGAGAAAGAGGGAAGAAAGTGTTAAACAAGTCATTTGGAGCACTTCCGCTGGTCCATTCTTCATGGAAATGTCGCACAGTGTGAAGGAGATCTGCTGTGTTCAAACGATTCAAATTAAAAATAGACAAAAAAAGTATGTTTTTCGCAATTCATTTGTCTGTTGTTTTGTTGAAGAAATAAATGAGAATGCTCAAAATTAATGTGTGGGTCTGTGTCCACGATGCTTTGTTACAAATAAAATGAAAGGAAATGTTGCCAATATTAGACCTTCGCTCACTGTATGTATATATATTAATTTACTCCTTCTTTTCTCATTCATTTTCTCCCTCTTCACACATGCCACAGCAGTAAAAATGAAAAAAGGCAAAGAATGTGTCAAGCTGAGCAGCTCCACTCCAGAGCGCCATTGTGTGTAATTTCCTTTTCATGTACACTGCCTCAGCACTGGAACTTTCTTCCTCCCTTTCTGCCTCTCTGTGACTTCACCAGCACTAAGCTGGGAGTCTGATGGTCCTCTGATGTACCAATTAAAGGGTGCATTGTTAAATCAAAAGTCCATTTCCAACGAGTGAGTAATTGTTCCTCTCTGTATCCGGGGCTTGATGAAAAGACAGTTTAAACAGTGCAATCAGATATTTCAGTGTGAGGGACAGTGCAGAAAAGTAGAGCCATTGTTACTACAGGGAGCACTGTGCTGTGTCTCTGTCATCTAACTGGCAGTTATAAATATGTAATGATGTTTTAAAGCTGTTGTGGTGGTGTAGAAAAAAAAAGAGATTTGTCGGAGCCCGTTTTACTACAGTCGTGCTTTGTTGTGTTGCAGGGAAGAGCTTTCAAGCTGATTTTTGTATCATTACAGCAACAAAAAAGGCCTGGCATCCTCGCTCAAGTTGAGAAGCTGTCACACGTTTTTTTTTTAGCTTTTTATTTAAAAGAGAGAGAGAGAGAGAGAGAGAGAGAGAGAAAGGGAAGTGTGGCTAATATTCAAGGCGGCACTCTTTTGCATTAACAGGCGGCTAAAAACAGCTTTTTCATGCACTCCATACATATTTTATTATTGGCCATCTGGACAGATCACCCAATAAGGCCAATCTATGCTTTAATGTTTACTGATACGGACAAATGGTGTTTGCATAACTAAAGCATATGCTTTTCCTCACAGGGCATCCTCTGAGAGGGGAGTGTATTAATGCTCAAGTGAATAAAAACTCATTGAAAAGGTGAAAAGCCCTCTAATGCTTCCTAACAGCACATACTGAGAAGAAAAAGAAGGGAATATGACACTTTATAAATGTACTATTTACTGCAGCAAGCATACACACCGTGAGCCAGAAAAAACCAAACACAGTGCCACACAGATATCAATGGCCGGATTTCTTAGGACTTTCTATTGGAGAATCTGACAAAAAAGGTCAGAGCCTTGCCCAAGGTGACAGACACGGACTTGTGGGAAGGATTTTCATCGACCCTGGCTCTGCGTTTATATTTGGATCTCCCAGCTTGACAGATCACCCAATTAAAATCACTAATTATCTGTTTTTCCTGCTCTTTCTGGACGCAGAGGGGCTCCTCGCTGCTTTGGGCCTCAGATCAATACAAAAACGCGAGGAACTGCCTGCAAAAGCTGTTCCCTCTTTCTTTTTTTTTTTTTTTTTTTTTTTAAGTATGATCTGATGAGATTGACTGATGGATTGATAGATGCATGATTGATGTTTGAAGGCCATCTGAACTCTCCAGAGGTTAGTCAGAAGAGAGTGAGACACAGAGAGGGAGACAGAGAGCCTGTGTGTGTGAGAGAGTGAGAGAGAGATGGAGAGAGAGGCAGAATGATAGAAATTAAAATGGAATGGAAAGTAAAGTTCCAGATCGACCAAGGTTGGCTCAAGTGGCTCAAATTTAGCTCATAATTACTCACACACACACGCTCTCTCTCTCTCTCTCACACACACACACACACACACAAAGTCCGCAGCTTGAAAGGGCTTTTCATCACCAAAAGTCAATGTTATCACCATAGCAACAAGGGTTAGCCTCAGCATTATCTATACATACAGTGGCAGAGAGTGGCTAGCACACCTGCCACAGCTCTGTTACTTGCCAACATGTTTCTGTCAAATGAAAGCTCTCCATTCTGAGCTAAAACGTGGATTTATCAGCATCCGGTGCATGGAACTTTGAAAAAGATTCACATCGCATTTTACCTCTTGAATAATGAAGGCTTTTTCCCATTTCTTTTCCTTCACCCTTTCCAATCGGAGAAGGACAAGCTCTGCTCGTACTGAAGTCATTTTTTTGTTGTGTATTTCCTTTCTGTCTTTTATTTTCAGAGCTCTCCCGGGGAGACGATTCGTTTGGAAATGAGCGGAACTTCATTAACAGGCCTCTCACATCCTGCCCCTTCTTCATCCTCACATGTCACAGATGTTTCTCTCAAAGGTTCTGAACCAAAACCTCATAACAAACACCAATGAAACACAACAAGCCGCCGACCCCTGACTCTAAAACCCAAGCTCTCCTTTTCTCGGTCTAGAAATATAAAGCCAACAAATTAAGCAATTTAATGTTCAATGTGGCTGATCTCCCAGCCTCGTCAGGGAAAAGAGAGGTCTCCTTCCTGCTGAGAAAGGCTATTGAAAGTCATCAAGAAAATAAATGAGCTCACCAATCAGTTCCAGGCAAAGATTTAAAAACACAGTCCAGAGCCGTTTTCTAACTAGAATTTAAATTCGTATCATTTACCACCTGGGCTAATTCTGGAACGAGAGGCAGAAATCCATGAGCTTTTTCACTCCCAAAAAGCTCAAATGTTTCTCTTTAAGGGGCTCCTGAGACAAAAACTAAAAAACAATATTTTCTTTTAATTTTTACAGTGATTGATTGATTGAGCTGTCATCCCTGAACGAAGGAGATGGTACGGTTTAGAATAAACGCTCTCACACCTCCAGGCCACTAGGTGGCAGTATTATGGCTGTGTTATAATGTGAAGAAGAATCATTACAGGAAATGTTTTTAATAATTATTCCCCCAAAATGCAGGACAAAATACCATAAGACAATGAGAAAATATGGGAGAGATGAGGCTTTAGTTCATTGCAGCAAAACTGAGCACACAATGAGACATTACTGAGATTTCTATTAAAACTCAAGGGGAGACACATGAGATTTGAGGCTCCTTGTCTCAGTTGAAAAATCAGAACAGAAGAAGTCTTTGTCTTTCCATCTGATCCCATTGCTGTCTACTAAAGACTATAGAGATATTAAGAAGACCTTTCTTTCCTTTGGGATGTTCCAGATTTGAAACTGAAGTGAAATAGAATTTGACTTGCAAAAACAGAAGAGAATGAAACAAAAAAAGAAAAAAAAAAAAGAGTCCCACAGCTCTGTGCTGACAAATGGGAAATGTTGCGGTTTAATTCCGAGCCGGGAGGATGAAAGGATGCCCTGGCTGTTTTGGGAACGCTTTAAATATGTATACGAAGATACGCATATCTGCCGAGGCTGAGGAATAATAAATATTTGCCACTTCAAATGCTAAATAAATAAATAAATAAATAAATAAAACTGAGCTGGATCCTGAGCCATGTTTTGGGCTTGTAGTTAC
>NW_027100770.1:0-16662 GCF_029633855.1 Hoplias malabaricus
ACCAAACGTACAAAGAACAGTGGAATCTGGTAAATTAAAAAAACAAGGTTTTTGTCCCATTCACACAAGTTACAGTGAAGAAAATTATATTGCTTTCTGAAAGGTTTTATGGTTTTATTTATTTATTTATTTATTTATTTATTATATGGTAAATGCTGTGGTAATGGTGATGGTGGTGGTGAGTGTTGGAGGTGGAGATGGAAGTGGAGGTGGGGATGGATGTGGTGGTGGTGGTGATGGAGGTGGAGATGACTGTGGTGGTGGAGGCGGATGTCAGTTTCAGAGGTGGTGGAGGTGATGGAGGTGGAGGTGGTGATGGCTGAGGTGGAGATGGCTGTGGTGGAGGTGGAGATGGCTGTGGTGGTGGTGGAGGTGGAGATGGCTGTGCTGGTGGTGATGGAGGTGAAGGTGGCTGTGGTGGTGGTGGAGGTGGAGATAGTTGTGGTGGTGGAGGTGGATGTTAGTGTCAGAGGGGGTGGAGGTGATGAAGGTGGAGGTGATGATGGCTGTGGTGGAGGTGGAGATGGCTGTGGTGGTGGTGGTGGATGTGGAGATGGCTGTGGTGGTGGTGGTGGTGGATATAGCAGTGGTGGTGGTGGTGGTGGTGGTTGTGGGAATGCCTGTGGTGGTGGAGACGGAGATGGCTGTGGTGGTGGAGGCGGAGATGGCTGTGGTGGTGGTGGTTGTGGATATGTCTGTGGTGGTGGTGGTGGTGGTTGTGGATATGTCTGTGGTGGTGGTGGAGGTGGAGATGGCTGTGGTGGTGGTGGTGGAGGTGGAGGTGGAGATGGCTGTGGTGGTGGTGGTGGAGGTGGAGATGGCTGTGGTGGTGGTGGTGGAGATGAAGATAGCTGTGGTGGTGGTGGGAATGCCTGTGGTGGTGGTGGTGGAGGTGGAGATGGCTGTGGTGGTGGAGTCAGAGATGGCTGTGGTGGTGGTGGTTGTGGAAATGTATGTGGTGGTGGTGGAGGCGGAGATGGCTGTGGTAGTGGTGGTGGTGGTTGTGGGAATGCCTGTGGTGGTGGAGGTGGAGATGGCTGTTGTGGTGGAGACGGAGATGGCTGTGGTGGTGGAGGCGGAGATGGCTGTGGTCGTGGTGGAGGTGGAAATGTCTGTGGTGGTGGAGGAGGCGGAGATGGCTGTGGTGGTGGTGGTGGAGGTATAGATGGCTGTGGTGGTGGTTGTGGTAATGCCTGTGGTGGTGGGCTGTGGTCGTGGTGGAGGTGGAGGTGGAGATGATTGTGGTGGTGGTGGAGGTAGAGATGGCTGTGGTGATGGAGGTATAGATGGCTGTGGTGGTGGTGGTGGTGGTGGTGGGAATGCTTGTGGTGGTGGGCTGTGGTCGTGGTGGAAGTGGAGGTGACTGTGGTGGTGGAGGTAGATGTCAGTGTTAGAGGTGGTGGAGGTGATGAAGGTGGAGGTGGTGATGGCTTTGGTTGTGGACAGGATGAGGGTTAAAGCTAAGGTTATTTTATGAATTCATGCTTTTGCTTCATGTTCTTTTCACTGAATGGTATCAACACATTTTCAAATTTATTTCCTTTCTAAAGTCTGAGGGAGTTTGTATGAATTCAGTATAGAGGTGTTTGTGTGTGTGTGTGTGTGTGTGTGAGTGCATGTGTGTGTGGACTGAAAAAGATAAAAAAAGTGAGAGAACATTCTCCTGCTAGCTTAACACACCTTTAAAAATGCCCTGAATGTTCCTGTACTGCCTCTTAGAGGCCTCTCTCTGTGTATGTGTGTGTGTGTGTATGTGTGTGTTTGTGTGTGTGTGTGTGTGGTGGACAAAAACAAATTACGTGGTGTTTCAGATAAGGCCTCGGTTCTGTCAGAGAAAGTCTTTTATTATCTGCAAATTTGAAATGAAATGTGGTTATAAACTCGGGCTCATTTTATTTTCTCATTATTTTATTGACCTCTGAAAAGTCTGGACGTTGCGGTGGATGTCGGGGGTGGAGTGTGGGTTTCTGCTGAATAATGCTGTAGATTTTCAGAGACAGACTTTGATCTGGCTGTGGTTGGTAGAGGAAGGGTTAATGCTGAGATCAGACTACACAAATATTCAGTGTCGGAACCGAATACGAGTGCCAGGGGCAAGTAACAGTCGTGTGGTGCGTCATAATGAAAGAACAGCTATGTGCATTCGGGACGCCCCACGACTCCCCAAGGAAAAGTCGACCGTGTTCGAGGAGTTTGGAACTTTTGGCCCCGTCTGACGTTTCCTATGACATGTTCCTGATGATGGAGACATCTGTCTGGATCACATCTGTAAACACAGAGAAGAGAAAGAGGGAGGCTCTGAGGCAGCTGTTAGTGGAACTACCAAACTGAGATAAAGCTCTGGACGTGTAATACATTACCTCAGGTTCTCTTTGCAGGAGACAGTCCACACCATCCTCTCCATAACACCCAGGATCCGGTTGTCATCTCCGTAACACCTAGGAACTGGTCGTCCTCACTGTAACACCCAGGAACCGGCCATCCTCTCCGTAACACCCAGGAACCGGCCATCCTCTCCGTAACACCCAGGAACCGATAGTCCTCTCAGTAACACCCAGGAACTGGTTGTCCTCTCCGTAACACCCAGGAACCGGCCATCCTCTCCGTAACACCCAGGAACCGATCGTCCTCTCAGTAACACCCAGGAACTGGTTGTCCTCACTGTAACACCCAGGAACCGGCCATCCTCTCCGTAACACCCAGGAACCGGCCATCCTCTCCGTAACACCCAGGAACCGATTGTCCTCTCCGTAACCCCCAGGAACTGATCGTCCTCTCTGTAACACCCAGGAACTGGTCATCCTCTCCGTAACACCCAGGAACCGGTCGTCCTCGCCATAACACCCAGGAACCGGTCGCCCTCGCCGTAACACCCAGGAATTGGCCGTCCTCTCAGCAACACCCTGGAACTGGTCATCCTCACCATAACACCCAGGATCCGGTCATCCTCTCCGTAACACCCAGGAACCGGTCGTCCTCTCAGTAACACCCAGGAACCGGTCGTCCTCTCAGTAACACCCAGGAACCGATCGTCCTCTCCGTAACACCCAGGAACCGGTCATCCTCTCCGTAACACCCAGGAACAGGTCGTCCTCTCCATAACACCCAGGAACCGGTCGTCCTCTCAGTAACACACAGGAACCGGCCATCCTCTCCGTAACACCCAGGAACCGGTCGTCCTCTCCGTAACACCCAGGAACCGGCCGTCCTCTCCGTAACACCTAGGAACCGGTCGTCCTCTCCGTAACACCCAGGAACAGGTCGTCCTCTCCGTAACACCCAGGAACAGGTCGTCCTCTCCATAACACCCAGGAACCGGTCGTCCTCTCCGTAACACCCAGGAACCGGCCGTCCTCTCCGTAACACCTAGGAACCGGCCGTCCTCTCCGTAACACCCAGGAACCGGCCGTCCTCTCCGTAACACCCAGGAACCGGTCGTCCTCTCCGTAACACCCAGGAACCGGTCGTCCTCACCGTAACACCCAGGAACCGGTCGTCCTCTCCGTAATACCCAGGAACGGGTCGTCCTCTCTCACCGTAACACCCAGGAACAGGTCGTCCTCACCGTAACACCCAGGAACCGGTCGTCCTCTCCGTAATACCCAGGAACGGGTCGTCCTCTCTCACCGTAACACCCAGGAACAGGTCGTCCTCACCGTAACACCCAGGAACCGGTCGTCCTCTCCGTAATACCCAGGAACGGGTCGTCTTCTCTCACCGTAACACCCAGGAACAGGTCGTCCTCTCCGTAACACCCAGGAACAGGTCGTCCTCTCCATAACACCCAGGAACCGGTTGTCCTCTCCGTAATACCCAGGAACGGGTCGTCCTCTCTCACCGTAACACCCAGGAACAGGTTGTCCTCACCGTAACACCCAGGAACCGGTCGTCCTCTCCGTAATACCCAGGAACGGGTCGTCGTCTCACACTGTAACACCCAGGAACAGGTCATCCTCACCGTAACACCCAGGAACCGGTCGTCCTCTCCGTAATACCCAGGAACGAGTCGTCCTCTCTCACCGTAACACCCAGGAACAGGTCGTCCTCACCGTAACACCCAGGAACCAGTCGTCCTCTCCGTAACACCCAGGAACCGGTCCACTATCACTTTTTCTTCTTTTTCTTTACGGAACTCAAAACAACCACCATCACACACAGTGCTTCCCGGACAACCTCTGAACTCAGGCATGGATGTGAACGAAGAACGGCCCGTGTCAAAGTGTAGAGTTGCCGATCTCCCGACCAACACACAGCACGAGTTTATAGCACTGATCTGACACAGTGAACGTCGTGAAATACAGAAATATTGTGTAGTCGGATCCCATCATGAAGGCAGCTTTTAAAAGTACAGAATAAGAAATAAATCAACAGCTCTTTTCACAATTCACAAACATCTGTGGCTGTGGTTCCCTCCTCTGTAAAACCCTCCAGATGAACCCATGAACGCAGTTTTTAAGGTCGTGTCTTTCCCACTGAGATTTCATGAACCCCTCAGTTCCTCCCGTCCTCCCTCATGGAGTAACACATAAAAAGAGGGAGGGAACGGGAGGAATGATAATATTAAGCAGGTTTGAAGTCTGTTGGCTTTAATGAATGGGATGCTGAAGCTTTCCGTTCTAAAATTACCTTTAACAGCCAAGAACAAGACTTCGGAGGTTTCCAACAGCTGGAAAACAGCTCTTCAAATTCCTCTATGACTTTTTATATGTAAATATACATAATACACAAATATAAAACATATTAAAATATGAGGAAATACATCAAAAAACACAGAGATAAAAAAATCAAAATATATCAAAAATATATGTAATTAATTCACGTATATGAATATTATAAGAAGTAAATACAATATTTAGGGGCAGCAGGTAGTGTCTTTGTCACAGCTCTGTAACAGGGTTCTAGTGCTTCTTCATTTTAGAAAACCTTTATTCTGACACTTTATTCTGATTCAATACTAAAATCTACTTTAAACACAGCCATGTTGGGGAGCCGCTCTATGGAGCATAAACTGATTAATTCAGGGACGAATGTGAGTTATACTTTATAAAAAATGGCACAGACTCAGAAGGCTCCCTAGCTTGCTAATTCCATATTAGTTGCTGATATAGAGCTGTAGTTTGGTGCGTCTCGAGATCGACCAATGTCTCATCATCATTTCAGTTTTGTGAAGAGTGTCTATGACTTGAAAACACACTCGTGATACATAACTTCTTGCTAATTATTGTTAACTCCACAAAATATATTAATTCTGGTCTCAGATCAGCAGTTTTTTTCCTCATTGAACTAAATTTAAACAATTTATTTCCCAGTAAACATCAGTGATTGTGAGGAATGGGTCCATACCACCAGCAGCCAGCAGGGGGCCTAGACTGTGCTCAGGAGAACCAGTAGCCTGAAAAACTCAATTCCCCAGAAGCCTTCAGGTTCATCAGTGCTGAGTAGGCTCACCTGCTGAGGGCTGTACTTAAGACGTGGCTAACGTTACTCAGGATCACACCTTTGTAGAGGGGTGACTGGGAGCTTTGAAAAGAGATGTTAAATAAATAAATAAATAAATAAATAAATAAATAAATAAATAAATAAAGAAAGAAAGAAAGAAAGAAAGAAAGAAAGAAAGGAAAATCAAACCGGGCTTGGATTGAGAGTTGAGAGAAGACAGGCAACAAAATAAAACAGTTCTGGACAAAAGAAAGAAAGAAAGAAAAGCTGAAACAGAAAGTTCCAAGCGAAGCTTAAAAAAAAGCAAAAAATAGGAAGAAATTCCTAGTATCTTTTTATTGCTTTCTTTCTTTTTAAGTCCCACAATCCCACCTTTTTCTCTCTCTTTAATGTGAATCTTACTGCGTTTCTCTACATATACACTCTGTTAACTTACTACTTGTACCCAATACCCTCTGCTTCTAAAGCTCTTACACCTTTGGGTCCGCCCCCTGGCTAGCTTGCTAATTGTTTTGCTAGCACATAATATAGGGGCTTATGTTTGAAGTTTTGGGAGAAGGCAAATACCTTTTCATAAATTTGGGTTTGTGATAATGTAGTCCTTATGTACCTCATGAGTGAGGGCTAACTTGTTAATAGCCTTGCTAATTCTTCTAATTCTGCTATAAAATCAAATCTATTTAGCACCTGTTTCTAATTAAATTACTGAGAGATGAGTGCAGTACTTTTGTAAACACTACAGAAGACTGTAATTAGTTTGTTAGCTTGCTAATTGTTTGTTTTGCTAATTGTTGAGACCAAGCTGTAGTGCTGTATGATACGAGACAGCAAATGATTTCTCCATGAATTAACAGTAAAGGTAAAGGCATTATTTGATATAGAGCTGTACATATCCCTTGGTGATGTCTGGAGCACTTATTTAACGTTTGCTAAAGCTAATGAGGCCTGAGGGACGAAGCGATTTTGTTTTGCAGCTCAGGACCTGAACGTTTCTCAGTAATAAACCAAAACTGAGACTTTTCGAATGGTGTTTAGCATTCAGGTGATTTGCTGACTGATTGCTTGTTTTAGATGTGGGTGGAGCTTCTGTTAAAAAGTGGAGGGAAATTTAACTAGCAGTGGCTCTGTATGAAAACGCAGCATTGAGACGCAGCTTGTCTGTGTCCTTGGGACTCAGTGAGGCGTGCCCAAGCGCCAGTGGAAATAAATGGAAATATTGTATTAACACAGGCCTAAATCAGAGCAGCGTTCTCGGCATAGAGCTGATGCAGCAAAGCTGCACTCTCCACTGAACAGCCTCCTGCCTGCTCTGCAGCTTTGTGGAGCTCGACTCGTCATCCTTACCCCTCTCTTTACTCACCCACTGTCAGCACCATGGCCACATTATCCATCTCTCTCTCCCCCCCCCCCCAACCCTCCCTCTCCATCCTTCTCTCAGCCTTGTGCTCTCAGCCCAAAGCCATCCATTACCTGCTTCACTGTAGTTACAGAACAGTGAGGAGGTGCCACACTCAGTTTAGAGCCTGAACTAGGCTTCTTTTAGCTTAGCACTAGAGCTGAAAGTAGAAGTTTAGCCTTGTGCTAACAGTTAATAAAAGTACAAGGTCACCGTGGCCAGTACCAAGTGTTGCAAGAGAGGTGTTTAACCCTAACCCGAGCTTTAAAACCCAGTGCTGGAGGCAATTGAACAGCTTAATATTTAAGAAAAATGAATACTAAAGAGTTAGCGCTATAATGTGAGAGTAGCACTGGTGTACGGTGGCGGAGCATCAGTGCACCCATGTTAAAGTCCTTTATTTATTAGATAACATAAGAACAGAGAAATGACCGACACCTGCATTTGCACCATTTTTGATGGGGAACCAAGGCTGTGTCCCTTCAGAGCAGCTGCCTGTTGAAACCAGGACACTGCCAGAGAGAGAGTCATGGTTTGTCCACTGTTTCCTGCTTTTATTTCTTTGCAAATGTCATTTTCTAACTTCAGATCCAAAAGCAGATAATGGGTCCACTGTCAAATGACCTGGTCCAGCTCCTCTGCGCTATACTCTTTAGCTTCTATAATTTTATTTATTTTTTTATTTTTCCTGAGGTTTAGCTGAGCTTGAGGACACCTGCTGAAGAATCTATAATTCTTTGGTTTCATCTAGGAACAAACCTTTCTCAGAACACATTTGTTGCTCTGAATGCGAAAAGTAAAAAACTTCGGTGTTGGAATGGGAGCAAAGCCAGTTCCACATTGGTGGAAAAAATGTGGCGCCCCCTGCTGTCATTGCGAAGTTGTGTGTATGTGGCAGAGTAATACTAAAATGTCAGAGTGCCATTATCATGCCATATTGACACTCCTAGACCAACTCTTAGCCAATCACATAGCATAGATGAGTAACTGTGGATGACATTTGGAAAAGTTGTCTCTTCAATTTGGCACCAGCGCCACAATGCTAATGTCTCTTAAAAAAAACAATGGTCTCTCATAGCCAGCAGTTTAGCATCTAATCACAGGCCTGAAGCCATGTCAAGCCTCTAAGCGGAAATAGACTTGAAATATGTAGTTACCGAGCCTGAATGACACGCTGTTATCTGTAAACACGGACAAGCCTGCATTAGCATGGCTAAAAACAGCATTAGCAGACGTCTTGTCAGTGCTTTTAGCTGCACGGTGCTAATGAACGATGCCCTGCTGAAGTGAAGCAAACTCAAGAACTCCATCACGCTCGAATGAGCAGGGTCTCCCCAGTGGGCTTCCTCCTGTATTTCATGTTTGAATCCAGAAACCGCCTCGGGCCGAGAGCAGGTGAGGGCTCGTGTGCATATTCCTGATCCTCATGGTCGTGTTGATAATTTCATGAGTATTGACCATGTTTCATGATTCATTACGCTGAGGAATTGCCCCGCTCTGTTTACGCCGCGCCGCAGCGGCCTTCCGCTCGGCCTCATTTTTCAACCCGAACCGATGCATGGAAATTCGACGGCTTTGGCCTGGAGATTTTCTGTCTGAACCATGAGAGGAGGCGCACAAAACCGAGGCTGAAAGATGGTCGCCTCAGAGGAAAGCCATAAAAAGACCCGGTCCTGGTCTTTTTGTCAGACAAATGGTACGTACAGTGAGATCTGGCGGTGCAGTTCTGTCAGGGCTCTGAGAAAAGTTCCTCCATCTGATTTCCAGCCAGCTCTGTCGGTGCTGAATTAGCAATGTGTTGTGTTCCCGCTGGATTTCTCATGGGGTGAAATATGAAATGGTCTGGAAACACTTTTCCTGCAAGGAACGCAGGCAAAAAGTTGGGAAAAACATTTTCAACCAAGAGTTCTTCTAGGTAGTTTGTCTTCTCCTGGCTTCGGGTCTAGCTCCATTCTATAACTTTGGGATTCAGAGCTCACTAAACAAACACCACAATGTTCCAACAGCCCTTCCAGACAAGTGGAGACTGATCCTGTAGCAGAAAAGGAATCAACTCCAACATTTCTTACGAAATCATTTGGTGTTAAACTGTGTCGTGTGGCTCTTTTCCACAGTATGGTACATACACTACACAACTTTTACTCAGCTCTACTTGCTCTTGGGTCCACTTCCATGGCCACATACACCCCCCCCCGAAATGTAGCTGGTGGCATCTCAAACCCCCTTTCTTTAACGGTAACAGCGGGTGCAGCTCCGTCATCAGTTCAGACAGATCGGTAGAGTTTGTTCCTTTCTTGTTGCAGCTTCCAGCTCTCACTGGATTCTTTCGTCAGCCACTGATCCAAGGAGCGTTTAAACCTCTTCAAAAGACCACGGCGTAATTTTACGAGCTGCCGTCGTGAGTCAGATAAAAACAAACATGATCTCTGCTGCAGCTGGAGATTTTACAGATGGAGAGTTGGTGCTGGTCGTCTGCGTTGCGTGGCGTAGAGCGATGATTCTCTCTGGACAATCAGCGCTCTGCAAGGTTTACACGCCACGGTTTACTCCCTACTCGACTCACTCTGAACCACGAGAGAACAGCCACTAAACAAGAACCCGCTTCCAGAACCAGGACCTGATTTACCTGGTGGAGGAGCAGAGTCGAGTAGAGTAGTGTAGTGTAGTGATGGGAAGATCGTTACCTGACACGGCAACAAATGTATATATTCCTCACATCAACATGTATCTGCCAATCTCCCACCGAACAGGTGAAAGAACACTATGGACACCTCGGCCCCCCATCAGCAAGGTAGCAAGGCAGCTATGGTCCTGGAGTTCACATCACGGCCTTGTTTCTCTGAGATGCTGCCGTGCCTGAGGGGTATTGACAGCGCTGCTGTGGGGGTTCAAAACCCAAGTCCGACTCGCTGATGCTCAGCTGTGACAGATATTGACTTTCACATCGCCACAGCCCTCCTCGCCGTCTCTTATCTGTCCTCCAGATTACCATGTGCTTCTTGTTGACATGACAGGAATGTCACGTGCTGTAGCACAGCAGCCAGGTACAGATCCCTGCTGCCTGCTGATATTTTTGGTGGTAGACATGCACAGATATTCAGCAGGATTTAAACAAAGGCGAATCACTACTGGGTTTGACACATGTTCCCTGAGAAACAGTGTGGGTTAGTGATGTATCCTCCTTTTAACACATTCAAATGGGATTTAATGAAAAGACCTTTTTGTAACTACAAATATAACATGGCATTAGTTTCAGAATCAGTTCTAAGCTGGAGGCTTTTGTTATTGACTACGCTGCTGTGCTAAAGCTGGGTAAAGAACACAACGTCCAAGTTGCGGCTTTCTTTTTTTGTCCGCTTGGAAGAAAAGACAATCTAAAAATATAATCTAGCATCACACACACACACATACTCACAGCTTCTTTTATTTGAGAATACAGTAACACCTTGACATATGAGTTTAATTTGTTCTGTGACCGAGCTCCTAACTCGTATATTAAAGTGAATGGAAATGCTATAATCCATTACCGCCCCCACAAACCAAATGTTTTGTTTGTTTTTTTGCTACATGGTTTTTATATGAAAAAACTTTATAAAAAACAAATGTATAAAAAAATACATAAAAGAGAACGTAAAGACATTTTCTGGTTCTATTAAGTGTGTTAACCTTGAAGATGGTGGAGGAGTTTGGGGGCTACACAATTAATGCTACAATTGCTACAAAAGTGTCGCAGTCACACAGCTCCAGGGGCCTGGAGGTTGTGGGTTCGATTCCTGCTCCGGGTGACTGTCTGTGAGGAGTGTGGTGTGTTCTCCCCGTGTCTGTGTGGGTTTCCTCTGGGTGACTGTCTGTGAGGAGTGTGGTGTGTACTCCTTGTGTCTGTGTGGGTTTCCTCCGGGTGACTGTCTGTGAGGAGTGTGGCGTGTTCTCCCTGTGTCCGCGTGGGTTTCCTCCGGGTGACTGTCTGTGAGGAGTGTGGTGTTTTCTCCCTGTGTCTGCGTGGGTTTCCTCCGGGTGACTGTCTGTGAGGAGTGTGGCGTGTTCTCCCTGTGTCCGCGTGGGTTTCCTCCGGGTGACTGTCTGTGAGGAGTGTGGTGTGTTCTCCCTGTGTCCGCGTGGGTTTCCTCCGGGTGACTGTCTGTGAGGAGTGTGGCGTGTTCTCCCTGTGTCCGCGTGGGTTTCCTCCAGGTGACTGTCTGTGAGGAGTGTGGTGGGTTCTCCCTGTGTCTGCGTGGGTTTCCTCCGGGTGACTGTCTGTGAGGAGTGTGGTGTGTTCTCCCTGTGTCTGCGTGGGTTTCCTCCGGGTGACTGTCTGTGAGGAGTGTGGTGTGTTCTCCCTGTGTCTGCGTGGGTTTCCTCCGGGTGACTGTCTGTGAGGAGTGTGGTGTCTTCTCCCTGTGTCCGCGTGGGTTTCCTCCGGGTGCTCCGGTTTCCTCCCACAGTCTAAAATCACACGTTGGTAGGTGGATTGGCGACTCAAAAGTGTCCGTAGGTGTGAGTGTGTGAGTGAATGTGTGTCTGTGTTGCCCTGTGAAGGACTGGCGCCCCCTCCAGGGTGTATTCCTGCCTTGCGCCCAATGATTCCAGGTAGGCTCTGGACCCATTGTGACCCTGAACTGGATAAGCAGTTACAGATAATGAATGAATGAATTGCTACAAAAAAAAAAAACAGTGATATGACAGAGATGCATGGCAAGATAGACACCTAGTGGGCCATCTAGTGGTGGGTGGCGTAATCTCACTCGCTCGTATCTCGCATCATAAAGCAAAATTGACTGAGCAATGGCTCATAAGTCAATGTTTAACTAGACATTTACCGACAATTTCACTAACTCTGCTGTTTTTGCAGACAGTGTACAGTGTCCTTTATGTACATAGACACTTGGGATATAATTTATCACTTGCTTCTTAGTGCAATACCTGCTAAGGCTGCTCTTGTATGTGTCACATGCTCAGAACTCATGTATTTAAATGCTCCTCAAGTTTATTATATTAAGGTTCATAGCACTGTTGTACCACGCCTATTTTTACTTCTGTAACCCACTTATATATCCCTGCTCTATTTGTCTTCTCCTGTCCACCGTGTACAGTACTGTGCCACTACTATTTCCTTCAGGATCAATAGTGTTATCAAGCTCCACTCCCGTTTCAGATCTGCAGACGTCCACAGCTCATTTGAGTCCATTCATCCACTGTGAAGTCATCTCAACACTGTGGGTCTGAAAGGATGTGGAGGAAGTAGAGCGGGAGCGAACAAAAGGAAACTGACACGAAAGGAGAAAATGTGTCAATCTCTAAAAAGATCCTAATATTAAACATGTTTGATGCTGAAGCTGGGTTTTTCATCAGGAGGCCCACAATGGGCGGGGCTTAATATCAGCTGACTCTATTGATTCCCTCTGTCACACCTTGACACTTTCTGGTTTGTTTTCCTCTTCCATGTGGCTGTCTGTTTGTTGTCATTCCTAGCTCCGCCCTCGTTTCACTCTTACCTCCGCCTCTTTTTTTCATCGTTTCCCTTGTTATCCGTGTCAGGTGTGTCTAGTTAGTTCATGTCTTTAAGCCCTCTTCCCTCACTTCCTGTGATCGGTCATTTTGGTTGTATTGTGTTTCACTTGCTTGTCTCTCTTGCCCCATTTCGTGTTTACCTTATAGTTCGTTTGTGTTGTGTTATTGTAGTCTGCGTTTCTCATTCTCGTTTCTCCTTTCGTCTTCGGTCTCATGCTTGTCTATTGCTAAGTAGTGTCATTTCATGTTTATCGTCAAGTTCGCGTTTTGTTATCTTTCTTCATTAAACTGTCCGTGTTATAGCGAGTGTGTCCGCCCTCCGTGAATCTCCTCATCACACCACCCTGACAGAATTACCGATCCAAGAATGGACACAGCTAGCACGGACTATCCTTTTAAGAGAGGTGTAATTCGCCGTACCCCGTTCCGCCAAGATCCCGTGGAGGAGGCGTTGAAAGCGGCTTCGGAGTGGAGTCAACGGCTTCAGCTCATCTCCGGTGCGGTTCATTTCCCACGAACAGAAGACTCGATTCATGAATCGAGTGATTCCTCCAGCGGGAATCGACGGAGCCGGAGGAGAAAACAGGCTGAAAACCCAGCTCCAGATAATTACCCCCTCAGGTCCGGGGAGATTTTTGGGGGGGCGTTATATACAAGGGCTGTTAGCTTCAGATCACAGGACATGGGAAATGAGGCTAACAGGGGCGCATCTCCGGAGGACCTAAGTTTAAAGTCCCTCGAGAGTGCGCCCAAACCCGTTAAATCCAAAACGTGTGCTCGGCGAGCAGCACGAGCACCTGCATTGCTGGGCGTGTCAACTCCGGTTCCTGTAAGAGCGGCACTTCCGGTAGCGCCTCTCTCCGTGCCCGCGGCACCTTCGGCCGCACCTGTCTTCGTGCCCGCGGCACCTCCGGCCGCACCTGTTTCCCTGAGCGCGGTGCCTACGGCCGCGCCTGTCTCCATGAGAGCAATGCCTACGGCCGCGCCTGTCTCCATGAGCGCGGTGCCTCCGGCCGCGCCTCTCTCCATGGACGACGTCGCAGATTCTTCTGCCTCCGTGGACGTCGTCGATAGGACACCAGTTCCTAATCACCGCTCTGCGTCCACTCCTGACATTCAGGAGAAGCTTACAGGCATCATGGCACGCCTGGAGCTCTCCTTGAAGGCGGCGCGCGCCTCTCCTGTCTTCATGAGAGCGACGCCCGCCTCCTCTGTTTCCGTGGACGACGTCGCAGATTCCTCTGCCTCCATGGACGTCGTCGCACATCCTCCTGACTCCATGGATGACGTCGTCGCAGTTCCGTCTGCCTCCGTGGATGACGTCGTCGCAGTTCCGTCTGCCTCCGTGGATGACGTCGTCGCAGTTCCGTCGGCCTCCGTGGATGACGTCGCCGCAGTTCCGTCTGCTTCTGTGGACGTCGCCGCAGTTCCGTCTGCCTACGTGGATGACGTCGTCGCAGTTCCGTCTGCCTCCGTGGACGTCGTCGCAGTTCCGCCTGCCTCCGTGGATGACGTCGTCGCAGTTCCGTCTGCCTGCGTGGACGTCGTCGCAGTTCCGCCTGCCTCCTTGGACGTCGTCGCAGGGTCTCCAGTCTCCGTGAGTACGGCTCCCTCAGCTGCTCCTATCTCCGAGACTGTGGCTAAGGCCGTTTCTGCCCCTGAGACTGTGGCTAAGGCCGTTTCTGCCCCTGAGACTGTGGCTAAGGCCGTTTCTGCCCCTGAGACTGTGGCTAAGGCCGTTTCTGCCCCTGAGACTGTGGCTAAGGCCGTTTCTGCCCCTGAGACTGTGGCTAAGGCCGTTTCTGCCCCTGAGACTGTGGCTAAGGCCGTTTCTGCCCCTGAGACTGTGGCTAAGGCCGTTTCTGCCCCTGAGACTGTGGCTAAGGCCGTTTCTGCCCCTGAGACTGTGGCTAAGGCCGTTTCTGCCCCTGAGACTGTGGCTAAGGCCGTTTCTGCCCCTGAGACTGTGGCTAAGGCCTTTTCTGCCCATGAGACTGTGGCTCCGGCCGTTTCTAAGCCAGTGACTGTGGCTCCGGCCGTTTCTAAGCCAGTGACTGTGGCTCCGGCCGTTTCTAAGCCAGTGACTGTGGCTCCGGCCGTTTCTAAGCCAGTGACTGTGGCTCCGGCCGTTTCTAAGCCAGTGACTGTGGCTCCGGCCGTTTCTAAGCCAGTGACTGTGGCTCCGGCCGTTTCTAAGCCTGTGACTGTGGCTCCGGCCGTTTCTAAGCCTGTGACTGTGGCTCCGGCCCCAAGGACTTCGAGGCCAATCCCCAGAACTGTACCCAGGCTGGCACCTTGGACAGTCCCACAGACACATGCCAGTCCTGGGTACCACTCACCTGTGATTTTTGTTCCTGTTTCTGTTCCTGTTCTGGTTCCTGTCTCTGTCCTTGTCCCTGTGCCTTTGTCTGTTTTTGTTTCTATTCCGGTCCCTGTCACCGTGTTTGTTTCAGTTCCTGTTAATGTCATGGTCCCTGTTCCCTTGCCTCATGTCCAGTTCCCAGTTAAACCCTTTGTCCAGTCTCATGTCAAAGTCCCTGTTAGTCCTCTTCAGTCCTCTGTCCAGTCACGTGTATCTGCTCCTGTTTTGTCTCAGTCCCCGTTCAGTGTTCAGCCCAAGGTCCAGTCACGTGTGTTTTTTCCTGCCTATTCTCCGTCTCTTCTCTCTAGTCCTGTCCGATGTCCGTTTAAAGTCTAGTTCCTTGTTCCCTTTTCCATTCTGAGTTTTTTCTAGTTTGTCTTGTTTCTTCTGGCCCCCTCCTGCGCCAGCTCCTGGAGAGTCTCGTTTTTCGCGCTCCGGGAGTTGCGCGTCTTGGGGGGGGCGTCTGTCACACCTTGACACTTTCTGGTTTGTTTTCCTCTTCCATGTGGCTGTCTGTTTGTTGTCATTCCTAGCTCCGCCCTCGTTTCACTCTTACCTCCGCCTCTTTTTTTCATCGTTTCCCTTGTTATCCGTGTCAGGTGTGTCTAGTTAGTTCATGTCTTTAAGCCCTCTTCCCTCACTTCCTGTGATCGGTCATTTTGGTTGTATTGTGTTTCACTTGCTTGTCTCTCTTGCCCCATTTCGTGTTTACTTTATAGTTCGTTTGTGTTGTGTTATTGTAGTCTGCGTTTCTCATTCTCGTTTCTCCTTTCGTCTTCGGTCTCATGCTTGTCTATTGCTAAGTAGTGTCATTTCATGTTTATCGTCAAGTTCGCGTTTTGTTATCTTTCTTCATTAAACTGTCCGTGTTATAGCGAGTGTGTCCGCCCTCCGTGAATCTCCTCATCACACCACCCTGACACCCTCCTGCTGCAGACGGAGGCTGGAGGCCAGAGACGAAGTATGTTTGTCTACAACTGGCGCTAAAAAGCACTCGACTTGTTTGTGTTTATTTATTATTTTATTTTTTTTGGTGTGGGTTTTTTTTTTTTTTTTTTTGTTAGTTCCTCAGTCTCCAAAGCAGACACCACTGAAACATTTAGGTTTTCCCTTGCCCCTGTTTTTACATGTGTCCTCTTCCTTCGTTTGACATTCGCCGTGTTTTATTATTATTATATTATTTTTATTATGCACGCTTCCTTTTTTTTCCATGAAAGTCTGTTTAGTGGGTGATGCCCCAGAGACGCTGCTTCCTTCTAAGTGGGTGCGTTTTGAGCCGGAGGGTGGAAGCGCGAACAATTGAAGGAGAAAATATGGGTTTATTCGTTCCACATTCGCTCCTGGAGATAACTCCGGTTACTGTGCATGGCGCAGATTAAATTCCCAGCCACTCTGTGTGGAGTGCTCTCTGTAGATGGGTTTTTATTGTTGTAAATGTCTGCATGTATAGATTTGTGTTGGGTGCAGAGGTTCTAAAATGCAGTCTAAGTGTTGGCCTAACATCAGGAGATCAGAATCGTGATCCGTCCGTCCGAGGCCCAGAGCTGCTGAGCCGTTCCAGTTGCAAGGGCTCACTGTGCACCGTGGGGAAGGAGTAGTGCTCCCCTATATTTGCCTCCGCCTAAAAACTCCAAGTCCCAGAATGCTCCGTGGTGATCAATGACTGCTTAGACTTCAGGTGAAGATGATTATATTGAATCCCCAGAGACACATTCAAAGTTGCAGCTGGTAAAATAAAGGAAAGGTAGAAAATAAAAGACAAACATCCCTGAACTTTCGGGCACAGATTTTCCATAGTGCCTCGTCTGAAGTGGCTAGCTTCTTTTCATTTGCTTGGAGGCTGACGAATCTGCGTTTGGTTTTGTGAATACGTTTGCTGCCATTGTTTCCATTTTACAAAACGAAGACACTCATCGGTTCAGCAGCATTTCAGTTAGGAAAGTGTACACTCTCTTAA
>NW_027100771.1:0-99941 GCF_029633855.1 Hoplias malabaricus
AGATGTTGCGCCGCCTAAACCCCCGTCCGCCGATCCGCGTCTTTCCCGCTTAAAGCGAGGTCCTCGATACGGTAAACCCGCGTGGGTCACTAGGCGACGCTTATGGTGAAGGAGTTTACTGCTAAGCTGTCGGTAGTGGGATGTTAAGAGAGCACTCTCCCACAGCAGTTTACATTGGACTCTATGGAGCTCTGTAGGCCGGGAATGGAAAACGGGGTCAAAGGTCATGAAGCGGGTGGGCTATCGGCCCATAATTTCACGTGGCGGGACCGTGGACTCTCGGGTCTGCCCGTTTGAATTCTGGTGTCTCTAGCTCGAAAACTGACCGTGTGACAGCAGTTTGAAAGTTTGACAAAAGTTTATGGACATTTTTCCATTCATTCCTATGGGAGAAAAGATGAAACTTCAAATGCTTACTGTGCAAAAACTATGCAACTTTTCCAAAAGCTGTATACAAGCCCGCATCCCACAGGGCAGCTCTACGAAACAAACTTTGAACGGAGTCGATATCTCGAAAACTGTGGGCGGAGTTAACCGGACAAGAACGAACGATCCTCAGAATGAAGGGCAGCAAACGTAACACTAGAGGTCTGCATTTCCAGGAGGAAACGCGAGATGTTGCGCCGCCTAAATCCCTGCCCCCCGATCCGCGTCTTTCCCGCTTAAAGCGAGGTCCTCGATACGGTAAACCCGCGTGGGTCACTAGGCGACGCTTATGGTGAAGGAGTTTACTGCTAAGCTGTCGGTAGTGGGATGTTAAGAGAGCACTGTCCCACAGCAGTTTACATTGGACTCTATGGAGCTGTGTAGGCCGTGAATGGAAAACGGGGTCAAAGGTCATGAAGCGGGTGGGCTATCGGCCCATAATTTCATGTGGTGGGACCGTGGACTCTCGGGTCTGCCCGTTTGAGTTCTGGTGTGTCTAGCTCGAAAACTGACCGTGTGACAGCAGTTTGAATGTTTGACAAAAGTTTATGGACATTTTTCCATTCATTCCTATGGGACAAAAGATGAAAGTTCAAATGCTTACTGTGCGAAAACTATGTAACTTTTCCAAAAGCTGTATACAAGCCCGCATCCCACAGGGCAGCTCTACGAAACAAACTTTGAAGGGAGTCGATATCTCGAAAACTGTGGGCGGAGTTAACCGGACAAGAATGAACGATCCTCAGAATGAAGGGCAGCAAACGTAACACTAGAGGTCTGCATTTCCAGGAGGAAACGCGAGATGTTGCGCCGCCTAAACCCCTGCCACCCGATCCGCGTCTTTCCCGCTTAAAGCGAGGTCCTCGATACGGTAAACCCGCGTGGGTCACTAGGCGACGCTTATGGTGAAGGAGTTTACTGCTAAGCTGTCGGTAGTGGGATGTTAAGAGAGCACTCTCCCACAGCAGTTTACATTGGACTCTATGGAGCTCTGTAGGCCGTGAAAGGAAAACGGGGTCAAAGGTCATGAAGCGGGTGGGCTATCGGCCCATAGTTTCACGTGCTGGGACCGTGGACCCTCGGGTCTGCCCGTTTGAGTTCTGGTGTCTCTAGCTCGAAAACTGACCGTGTGACAGCAGTTTTAAAGTTTGACAAAAGTTTATGGACATTTTTCCATTCATTCCTATGGGAGTAAAGATGAAACTTAAAATGCTTCCTGTGCGAAAACTATGTAACTTTTCCAAAAGCTGTATACAAGCCCGCATCCCACAGGGAAGCTCTACGAAACAAACTTTGAACGGAGTCGATATCTCGAAAACTGTGGGCGGAGTTAACCGGACAAGAACGAACGATCCTCAGAATGAAGGGCAGCAAACGTAACACTAGAGGTCTGCATTTCCAGGAGGAAACGCGAGATGTTGCGCCGCCTAAACCCCCGTCCCCCGATCCGCGTCTTTCCCGCTTAAAGCGAGGTCCTCGATACGGTAAACCCGCGTGGGTCACTAGGCGACGCTTATGGTGAAGGAGTTTACTGCTAAGCTGTTGGTAGTGGGATGTTAAGAGAGCACTGTCCCACAGCAGTTTACATTGGACTCTATGGAGCTGTGTAGGCCGTGAATGGAAAACGGGGTCAAAGGTCATGAAGCGGGTGGGCTATCGGCCTATAGTTTCACGTGGTGGGACCGTGGACTCTCGGGTCTGCCCGTTTGAGTTCTGGTGTCTCTAGCTCGAAAACTGACCGTGTGACAGCAGTTTGAAAGTTTGACAAAAGTTTATGGACATTTTTCCATTCATTCCTATGGGAGTAAAGATGAAACTTCAAATGCTTACTGTGCGAAAACTATGTAACTTTTCCAAAAGCTGTATACAAGCCCGCATCCCACAGGGCAGCTCTACGAATGAAACTTTGAACGGAGTCGATATCTCGAAAACTGTGGGCGGAGTTAACCGGACAAGAACGAACGATCCTCAGAATGAAGGGCAGCAAACGTAACACTAGAGGTCTGCATTTCCAGGAGGAAACGCGAGATGTTGCGCCGCCTAAACCCCCGCCCCCCGATCCGCGTCTTTACCACTTAAAGCGAGGTCCTCGATACGGTAAACCCGCGTGGGTCACTAGGCCACGCTTATGGTGAAGGAGTTTACTGCTAAGCTGTCGGTAGTGGGATGTTAAGAGAGCACTCTCCCACAGCAGTTTACATTGGACTCTATGGAGCTCTGTAGGCCGTGAATGGAAAACGGGGTCAAAGGTCATGAAGCGGGTGGGCTATCGGCCCATAATTTCACGTGGCGGGACCGTGGACTCTCGGGTCTGCCCGTTTGAATTCTGGTGTCTCTAGCTCGAAAACTGACCGTGTGACAGCAGTTTGAAAGTTTGACAAAAGTTTATGGACATTTTTCCATTCATTCCTATGGGAGAAAAGATGAAACTTCAAATGCTTACTGTGCAAAAACTATGCAACTTTTCCAAAAGCTGTATACAAGCCCGCATCCCACAGGGCAGCTCTACGAAACAAACTTTGAACGGAGTCGATATCTCGAAAACTGTGGGCGGAGTTAACCGGACAAGAACGAACGATCCTCAGAATGAAGGGCAGCAAACGTAACACTAGAGGTCTGCATTTCCAGGAGGAAACGCGAGATGTTGCGCCGCCTAAACCCCTGCCCCCCGATCCGCGTCTTTCCCGCTTAAAGCGAGGTCCTCGATACGGTAAACCCACGTGGGTCACTAGGCGATGCTTATGGTGAAGGAGTTTACTGCTAAGCTATTGGTAGTGGGATGTTAAGAGAGCACTCTCCCACAGCAGTTTACATTGGACTCTATGGAGCTGTGTAGGCCGTGAATGGAAAACGGGGTCAAAGGTCATGAAGCGGGTGGGCTATCGGCCTATAGTTTCACGTGGTGGGACCGTGGACCCTCGGGTCTGCCCGTTTGAATTCTGGTGTCTCTAGCTCGAAAACTGAGCGTGTGACAGCAGTTTGAAAGTTTGACAAAAGTTTATGGACATTTTTCCATTCATTCCTATGGGAGTAAAGATGAAACTTCAAATGCTTACTGTGCAAAAACTATGCAACTTTTCCAAAAGCTGTATACAAGCCCGCATCCCACAGGGCAGCTCTACGAAACAAACTTTGAACGGAGTCGATATCTCGAAAACTGTGGGCGGAGTTAACCGGACAAGAATGAACGATCCTCAGAATGAAGGGCAGCAAACGTAACACTAGAGGTCTGCATTTCCAGGAGGAAACGCGAGATGTTGCGCCGCCTAAACCCCCGTCCCCCGATCCGCGTCTTTCCCGCTTAAAGCGAGGTCCTCGATACGGTAAACCCGCGTGGGTCACTAGGCGACGCTTATGGTGAAGGAGTTTACTGCTAAGCTTTCGGTAGTGGGATGTTAAGAGAGCACTCTCCCACAGCAGTTTACATTGGACTCTATGGAGCTGTGTAGGCCGTGAATGGAAAACGATACATTTTGAATTCCACCTTTAAAAACAATTCCACCTTAAGAAACCCAGAATTGTATTGAAATGTCCACATCACAGGCCAAAAGAGTCTTAAAAGCAAAAAAAGATGGCCAATACATTTTAAATACCACCTTAATAAAAATTCCACCTTAAGAAACCCACAGTTGTATTGACACGTCCACCTTTAATAATGACCACTTTATTAAAGCTTAAAATGTCGAAAAGACAGGCAGTATATTGTGAATGAGGTATTCTTAAAAAATTCCACCTTAAGAAACCCTGGATAATTAAGATGTCCCCCTTAAAAATGACCTTTAAAGTGTTACAGACTGCCTGTGTATTTCTGTGGCCCTCACAGCTCTTCCCCTCAGTCTCTGCCTCTGCCCCTCCCCCTCCCCCCTCTGTCTCTCTCACACGCACGCTCACAGAATACAACTGACAGACTCATGATTCAATGAATTTCGACCGGTGGCGCACCTTCCAAAAAACCTCAAATATCTCAAAAACTTTTCCAGGTCCAAAAATGAACGAAGCATACCGTAGCGACAAGGAGAGTCTGGTGCTCGAGATGGTGTAAAAATTTTTGCACTTTGAGCGAGATTTGATGGTGTAATTACGAGTTAAAAACAGGCAAAGTTTTGAAAATCTGCGTGCCGAGCCGCTCTTAAAATACATTGAGCTCTATGGGAGGAAAACCCTCCCAAGTGTGGAACAAAAATTCATAACTCAAGAACGGTATTCTCAAACGGTCTGAAACTTACAAGTGTGAGAAAGGGGAAATTTCTCTACCATTTAAAGTTTAAATGAAGTCTGTAGGTGAAAGTATAAGGAAGTTATGGTGAAATGTTCGGCAGAAAATTGAAAAAGAAAAAAAATAATTTCAATGGGTTCCTATGGGAGCGTACCCACCCTCCGAACAAATGCTTATAGCTCGGAAAGTTTTCCTCACATCACTTAACCGTATATACCGTTGCGACAAGGAGAGTCTGGGGATCGATATGGTTTGGAAAAATTTGCAGATTAAGTGAGAATTGAGCATGTTATGACGAGTTAAAAACAGGAGAAAATTTTAGAAACCGCACTCTGAGCTGCTCCAAAAATACATTGAACCCTATGGGAGCCGAAACCCTCCCTAGTGCCGAACAAAAATTCATAACTCAAAAACCGTATTTTCAATAATGTTCAAATTTAGAGGTCTTAGAAAGGACAAGTTTCTCTACCATTTAAAATTTAAATGAAGTTTCTAGGTGAAAGTATGAGGAAGTTATGGCAATTTGTTCGGCTGAAAATTGAAAAACCCGTTTTCTGAGAAGGAATCTACAGTGTATGATGTCACCCACTCTAAGAGCCTCCCATTGAAATGAATGGAGGGATTTTGAAGGAGTGATAGAAAGAGAAGGATGAGTGCAAAAATTCCGAAAACGGAAGTGATGGGAGCCGGTACGCCCGGGTCCGACCGTCTGAAATCCCGTGTCCGTAGCTTGAAAAATGACCGAGTTAGAGCACTTTGAAAATTAATTCCATAGAAATGACTGGGGAAAAACGGAGCGATAAACGAGTGTAGCGGACGAACGAGTGCGGGTATCGGAAAGCTGTATACAAGCCCACATCGTCGCTATAGGACGCACGATTTCCAGGTGGAACGGAGTCGATAGCTCGAAAGCTGCGGGACTAGTTAGGCGGACAAGGAAACGCGGAATAATAAGAATAAAAATAATAATAATATGACTTAAGAAGAACAATATATTGCGCCGCTGCTTAAAGCAGCAGGCGCAACATAATAATAATATGACTTAAGAAGAACAGTATATTGCGCGCTGCTGAAGCAGCTTGCGCAACATAACTAGAGGTCTACATTTCCAGGAGGAAACGCGAGATGTTGCGCCGCCTAAACCCCTGCCCCCCGATCCGCGTCTTTCCCGCTTAAAGCGAGGTCCTCGATACGGTAAACCCGCGTGGGTCACTAGGCGACGCCTATGGTGAAGGAGTTTACTGCTAAGCTGTTGGTAGTGGGATGTTAAGAGAGCACTGTCCCACAGCAGTTTACATTGGACTCTATGGAGCTGTGTAGGCCGTGAATGGAAAACGGGGTCAAAGGTCATGAAGCGGGTGGGCTATCGGCCTATAGTTTCACGTGGTGGGACCGTGGACTCTCGGGTCTGCCCGTTTGAGTTCTGGTGTCTCTAGCTCGAAAACTGACCGTGTGACAGCAGTTTGAAAGTTTGACAAAAGTTTATGGACATTTTTCCATTCATTCCTATGGGAGTAAAGATGAAAGTTCAAATGCTTACTGTGCGAAAACTATGTAACTTTTCCAAAAGCTGTATACAAGCCCGCATCCCACAGGGCAGCTCTACGAATGAAACTTTGAACGGAGTCGATATCTCGAAAACTGTGGGCGGAGTTAACCGGAAAAGAATGAACGATCCTCAGAATGAAGGGCAGCAAACGTAACACCAGGAGGAAACGCGAGATGTTGCGCCGCCGAAACCCCCGTCCCCCGATCCGCGTCTTAAAATGTTGAAAAGACAGCCAGTATATTGTGAATGAGGTCTTTTTTAAAAATTCCACCTTAAGAAACCCTGGATAATTAAGACGTCCCCCTTAAAAATGACCTTTAAAGTGTTACAGACTGCCTGTGTATTTCTGTGGCCCTCACAGCTCTCCCCGTCAGTGTCTGCCTCTGCCCCTCCCCCTCCCCCCTCTGTGTCTCTCTCACACGCACGCTCACAGAATACAACTGACAAACTCACGATTCAATGAATTTCGACCGGGGAGCACCCTCCAAAAAATCACCCGTAGCTCGAAAACTTTTCCCAACCAAAATTGAACGAAGCATACCGTAGCGACAAGGAGAGTCTGGTGCTCGAGATGGTGTAAAAATTTTTGCACTTTGAGCGAGATTTGATGGTGTAATTACGAGTTAAAAACAGGCAAAGTTTTGAAAATTTGCGTGCAGACCCGCTCTTAAAATACATTGAGCTCTATGGGAGGAAAACCCTCCCATGTGTCAAACAAAAATTCATAACTCAAGAACGGTATTCTCAAACGGTCTGAAACTTACAAGTGTGAGAAAGGGGAAATTTCTCTAGCATTTAAAGTTTAAATGAAGTCTGTAGGTGAAAGTATAAGGAAGTTATGGTGAAATGTTCGGCAGAAAATTGAAAAAGAAAAAAAAAAATTTCAATGGGTTCCTATGGGAGCGTACCCACCCTCCGAACAAATGCTTATAGCTCGGAAAGTTTTCCCCACATCACTTAACCGTATATACTGTTGCGACAAGGAGAGTCTGGGGATCGATATGGTATAAAAAATTTGCAGATTAAGTGAGAATTGAGCATGTTATGACGAGTTAAAAACAGGAGAAAATTTTAGAAACCGCACTCTGAGCTGCTCCAAAAATACATTGAACCCTATGGGAGCCGAAACCCTCCCTAGTGCCGAACAAAAATTCATAACTCAAAAACCGTATTTTCAATAATGTTCAAATTTAGAGGTCTTAGAAAGGACAAGTTTCTCTACCATTTAAAACTTAAATGAAGTTTCTAGGTGAAAGTATGAGGAAGTTATGGGGATTTGTTTGGCTGAAAAGTGAAAAACCCGTTTTCTGAGAAGGAATCTACAGTGTATGACGTCACCCACTGTAAGAGCCTCCCATTGAAATGAATGGAGGGATTTTGAAGGAGGAATAGAAAGGGAAGGATGAGTGCAAAAAATCTGAAAACGGAAGTGATGGGAGCCGGTACGCCCGGGTCCGACCGTCTGAAATCCCGTGTCCGTAGCTTGAAAAATGACCGAGTTAGAGCACTTTGAAAATTAATTCCATAGAAATGACTGGGGAAAAACGGAGCGATAAACGAGTGTAGCGGACGAACGAGTGCGGGTATCGGAAAGCTGTATACAAGCCCACATCGTCGCTATAGGACGCACGATTTCCAGGTGGAACGGAGTCGATAGCTCGAAAGCTGCGGGACTAGTTAAGCGGACAAGGAAACGCGGAATAATAAAAATAATAATAAAAATAATAATAATAATATGACTTACGGATAACAATATATTGCGCCGCTGCTTAAAGCAGCAGGCGCAACATAACTAGAGGTCTGCATTTCCAGGAGGAAACGCGAGATGTTGCGCCGCCTAAACCCCCGTCCCCCGATCCGCGTCTTTCCCGCTTAAAGCGAGGTCCTCGATACGGTAAACCCGCGTGGGTCACTAGGCGACGCTTATGGTGAAGGAGTTTACTGCTAAGCTGTTGGTAGTGGGATGTTAAGAGAGCACTGTCCCACAGCAGTTTACATTGGACTCTATGGAGCTGTGTAGGCCGTGAATGGAAAACGGGGTCAAAGGTCATGAAGCGGGTGGGCTATCGGCCTATAGTTTCACGTGGTGGGACCGTGGACTCTCGGGTCTGCCCGTTTGAGTTCTGGTGTCTCTAGCTCGAAAACTGAGCGTGTGACAGCAGTTTGAAAGTTTGACAAAAGTTTATGGACATTTTTCCATTCATTCCTATGGGAGTAAAGATGAAACTTCAAATGCTTACTGTGCGAAAACTATGTAACTTTTCCAAAAGCTGTATACAAGCCCGCATCCCACAGGGCAGCTCTACGAATGAAACTTTGAACGGAGTCGATATCTCGAAAACTGTGGGCGGAGTTAACCGGACAAGAACGAACGATCCTCAGAATGAAGGGCAGCAAACGTAACACTAGAGGTCTGCATTTCCAGGAGGAAACGCGAGATGTTGCGCCGCCTAAACCCCTGCCCCCCGATCCGCGTCTTTCCCGCTTAAAGCGAGGTCCTCGATACGGTAAACCCACGTGGGTCACTAGGCGATGCTTATGGTGAAGGAGTTTACTGCTAAGCTATTGGTAGTGGGATGTTAAGAGAGCACTCTCCCACAGCAGTTTACATTGGACTCTATGGAGCTGTGTAGGCCGTGAATGGAAAACGGGGTCAAAGGTCATGAAGCGGGTGGGCTATCGGCCCATAATTTCACGTGGCGGGACCGTGGACTCTCGGGTCTGCCCGTTTGAATTCTGGTGTCTCTAGCTCGAAAACTGACCGTGTGACAGCAGTTTGAAAGTTTGACAAAAGTTTATGGACATTTTTCCATTCATTCCTATGGGAGAAAAGATGAAACTTCAAATGCTTACTGTGCAAAAACTATGCAACTTTTCCAAAAGCTGTATACAAGCCCGCATCCCACAGGGCAGCTCTACGAAACAAACTTTGAACGGACTCGATATCTCGAAAACTGTGGGCGGAGTTAACCGGACAAGAACGAACGATCCTCAGAATGAAGGGCAGCAAACGTAACACTAGAGGTCTGCATTTCCAGGAGGAAACGCGAGATGTTGCGCCGCCTAAACCCCTGCCCCCCGATCCGCGTCTTTCCCGCTTAAAGCGAGGTCCTCGATACGGTAAACCCACGTGGGTCACTAGGCGATGCTTATGGTGAAGGAGTTTACTGCTAAGCTATTGGTAGTGGGATGTTAAGAGAGCACTCTCCCACAGCAGTTTACATTGGACTCTATGGAGCTGTGTAGGCCGTGAATGGAAAACGGGGTCAAAGGTCATGAAGCGGGTGGGCTATCGGCCTATAGTTTCACGTGGTGGGACCATGGACCCTCGGGTCTGCCCGTTTGAATTCTGGTGTCTCTAGCTCGAAAACTGACCGTGTGACAGCAGTTTGAAAGTTTGACAAAAGTTTATGGACATTTTTCCATTCATTCCTATGGGAGTAAAGATGAAACTTCAAATGCTTACTGTGCAAAAACTATGCAACTTTTCCAAAAGCTGTATACAAGCCCGCATCCCACAGGGCAGCTCTACGAAACAAACTTTGAACGGAGTCGATATCTCGAAAACTGTGGGCGGAGTTAACCGGACAAGAATGAACGATCCTCAGAATGAAGGGCAGCAAACGTAACACTAGAGGTCTGCATTTCCAGGAGGAAACGCGAGATGTTGCGCCGCCTAAACCCCCGCCCCCCGATCCGCGTCTTTCCCGCTTAAAGCGAGGTCCTCGATACGGTAAACCCGCGTGGGTCACTAGGCGACGCTTATGGTGAAGGAGTTTACTGCTAAGCTATTGGTAGTGGGATGTTAAGAGAGCACTCTCCCACAGCAGTTTACATTGGACTCTATGGAGCTGTGTAGGCCGTGAATGGAAAACGGGGTCAAAGGTCATGAAGCGGGTGGGCTATCGGCCTATAGTTTCACGTGGTGGGACCGTGGACCCTCGGGTCTGCCCGTTTGAATTCTGGTGTCTCTAGCTCGAAAACTGAGCGTGTGACAGCAGTTTGAAAGTTTGACAAAAGTTTATGGACATTTTTCCATTCATTCCTATGGGAGTAAAGATGAAACTTCAAATGCTTACTGTGCAAAAACTATGCAACTTTTCCAAAAGCTGTATACAAGCCCGCATCCCACAGGGCAGCTCTACGAAACAAACTTTGAACGGAGTCGATATCTCGAAAACTGTGGGCGGAGTTAACCGGACAAGAATGAACGATCCTCAGAATGAAGGGCAGCAAACGTAACACTAGAGGTCTGCATTTCCAGGAGGAAACGCGAGATGTTGCACCGCCTAAACCCCCGCCCCCCGATCCGCGTCTTTCCCGCTTAAAGCGAGGTCCTCGATACGGTAAACCCGCGTGGGTCACTAGGCGACGCTTATGGTGAAGGAGTTTACTGCTAAGCTGTCGGTAGTGGGATGTTAAGAGAGCACTCTCCCACAGTAGTTTACATTGGACTCTATGGAGCTCTGTAGGCCGTGAAAGGAAAACGGGGTCAAAGGTCATGAAGCGGGTGGGCTATCGGCCCATAAATTCACGTGGTGGGACCGTGGACTCTCGGGTGTGCCCGTTTGAATTCTGGTGTCTCTAGCTCGAAAACTGACCGTGTGACAGCAGTTTTAAAGTTTGACAAAAGTTTATGGACATTTTCCCATTCATTCCTATGGGAGAAAAGATGAAACTTCAAAGGCTTACTGTGCGAAAACTATGCAACTTTTCCAAAAGCTGTATACAAGCCCGCATCCCACAGGGAAGCTCTACGAAACAAACTTTGAACGGAGTCGATATCTCGAAAACTGTGGGCTGAGTTAACCGGACAAGAATGAACGATCCTCAGAATGAAGGGCAGCAAACGTAACACTAGAGGTCTGCATTTCCAGGAGGAAACGTGAGATGTTGCGCCGCCTAAACCCCCGTCCCCCGATCCGCGTCTTTCCCGCTTAAAGCGAGGTCCTCGATACGGTAAACCCGCGTGGGTCACTAGGCGACGCTTATGGTGAAGGAGTTTACTGCTAAGCTGTTGGTAGTGGGATGTTAAGAGAGCACTCTCCCACAGCAGTTTACATTGGACTCTATGGAGCTCAGTAGGGCGTGAATAGAAAACGATAAATTTTGAATTCCACCTTTAAAAACAATTCCACCTTAAGAAACCCAGAATTGTATTGAAATGTCCACATCACAGGCCAAAAGCAAAAAAAGATGGCCAATACATTTTAAATACCACCTTAATAAAAATTCCACCTTAAGAAACCCACAGTTGTATTGACACGTCCACCTTTAAAAATGACCACTTTAAATAAAGCTTAAAATGTCGAAAAGACAGCCAGTATATTGTGAATGAGGTATTCTTTAAAAATTCCACCTTAAGAAACCCTGGATAATTAAGACGTCCCCCTTAAAAATGACCTTTAAAGTGTTACAGACTGCCTGTGTATTTCTGTGGCCCTCACAGCTCTTCCCCTCAGTCTCTGCCTCTGCCCCTCCCCCTCCCCCCTCTGTCTCTCTCACACGCATGCTCACAGAATACAACTGACAGACTCATGATTCAATGAATTTCGACCGGGGAGCACCCTCCAAAAAATCACCCGTAGCTCGAAAACTTTTCCCAACCAAAATTGAACGAAGCATACCGTAGCGACAAGGAGAGTCTTGTGCTCGAGATGGTATAAAAATTTTTGCACTTTGAGCGAGATTTGATGGTGTAATTACGAGTTAAAAACAGGCAAAGTTTTGAAAATCTGCGTGCGACCCGCTCTTAAAATACATTGAGCTCTATGGGAGGAAAACCCTCCCAAGTGTCAAACAAAAATTCATAACTCAAGAACGGTATTCTCAAACGGTCTGAAACTTACAAGTGTGAGAAAGGGGAAATTTCTCTAGCATTTAAAGTTTAAATGAAGTCTGTAGGTGAAAGTATAAGGAAGTTATGGTGAAATGTTCGGCAGAAAATTGAAAAAGAAAAAAAAAAATTTCAATGGGTTCCTATGGGAGCGTACCCACCCTCCGAACAAATGCTTATAGCTCGGAAAGTTTTCCCCACATCACTTAACCGTATATACTGTTGCGACAAGGAGAGTCTGGGGATCGATATGGTATAAAAAATTTGCAGATTAAGTGAGAATTGAGCATGTTATGACGAGTTAAAAACAGGAGAAAATTTTAGAAACCGCACTCTGAGCTGCTCCAAAAATACATTGAACCCTATGGGAGCCGAAACCCTCCCTAGTGCCGAACAAAAATTCATAACTCAAAAACCGTATTTTCAATAATGTTCAAATTTAGAGGTCTTAGAAAGGACAAGTTTCTCTACCATTTAAAATTTAAATGAAGTTTCTAGGTGAAAGTATGAGGAAGTTATGGGGATTTGTTTGGCTGAAAAGTGAAAAACCCGTTTTCTGAGAAGGAATCTACAGTGTATGACGTCACCCACTGTAAGAGCCTCCCATTGAAATGAATGGAGGGATTTTGAAGGAGGAATAGAAAGGGAAGGATGAGTGCAAAAAATCTGAAAACGGAAGTGATGGGAGCCGGTACGCCCGGGTCCGACCGTCTGAAATCCCGTGTCCGTAGCTTGAAAAATGACCGAGTTAGAGCACTTTGAAAATTAATTCCATAGAAATGACTGGGGAAAAACGGAGCGATAAACGAGTGTAGCGGACGAACGAGTGCGGGTATCGGAAAGCTGTATACAAGCCCACATCGTCGCTATAGGACGCACGATTTCCAGGTGGAACGGAGTCGATAGCTCGAAAGCTGCGGGACTAGTTAAGCGGACAAGGAAACGCGGAATAATAAAAATAATAATAAAAATAATAATAATAATATGACTTACGGATAACAATATATTGCGCCGCTGCTTAAAGCAGCAGGCGCAACATAACTAGAGGTCTGCATTTCCAGGAGGAAACGCGAGATGTTGCGCCGCCTAAACCCCCGTCCCCCGATCCGCGTCTTTCCCGCTTAAAGCGAGGTCCTCGATACGGTAAACCCGCGTGGGTCACTAGGCGACGCTTATGGTGAAGGAGTTTACTGCTAAGCTGTTGGTAGTGGGATGTTAAGAGAGCACTGTCCCACAGCAGTTTACATTGGACTCTATGGAGCTGTGTAGGCCGTGAATGGAAAACGGGGTCAAAGGTCATGAAGCGGGTGGGCTATCGGCCTATAGTTTCACGTGGTGGGACCGTGGACTCTCGGGTCTGCCCGTTTGAGTTCTGGTGTCTCTAGCTCGAAAACTGAGCGTGTGACAGCAGTTTGAAAGTTTGACAAAAGTTTATGGACATTTTTCCATTCATTCCTATGGGAGTAAAGATGAAACTTCAAATGCTTACTGTGCGAAAACTATGTAACTTTTCCAAAAGCTGTATACAAGCCCGCATCCCACAGGGCAGCTCTACGAATGAAACTTTGAACGGAGTCGATATCTCGAAAACTGTGGGCGGAGTTAACCGGACAAGAACGAACGATCCTCAGAATGAAGGGCAGCAAACGTAACACTAGAGGTCTGCATTTCCAGGAGGAAACGCGAGATGTTGCGCCGCCTAAACCCCTGCCCCCCGATCCGCGTCTTTCCCGCTTAAAGCGAGGTCCTCGATACGGTAAACCCACGTGGGTCACTAGGCGATGCTTATGGTGAAGGAGTTTACTGCTAAGCTATTGGTAGTGGGATGTTAAGAGAGCACTCTCCCACAGCAGTTTACATTGGACTCTATGGAGCTGTGTAGGCCGTGAATGGAAAACGGGGTCAAAGGTCATGAAGCGGGTGGGCTATCGGCCCATAATTTCACGTGGCGGGACCGTGGACTCTCGGGTCTGCCCGTTTGAATTCTGGTGTCTCTAGCTCGAAAACTGACCGTGTGACAGCAGTTTGAAAGTTTGACAAAAGTTTATGGACATTTTTCCATTCATTCCTATGGGAGAAAAGATGAAACTTCAAATGCTTACTGTGCAAAAACTATGCAACTTTTCCAAAAGCTGTATACAAGCCCGCATCCCACAGGGCAGCTCTACGAAACAAACTTTGAACGGACTCGATATCTCGAAAACTGTGGGCGGAGTTAACCGGACAAGAACGAACGATCCTCAGAATGAAGGGCAGCAAACGTAACACTAGAGGTCTGCATTTCCAGGAGGAAACGCGAGATGTTGCGCCGCCTAAACCCCTGCCCCCCGATCCGCGTCTTTCCCGCTTAAAGCGAGGTCCTCGATACGGTAAACCCACGTGGGTCACTAGGCGATGCTTATGGTGAAGGAGTTTACTGCTAAGCTATTGGTAGTGGGATGTTAAGAGAGCACTCTCCCACAGCAGTTTACATTGGACTCTATGGAGCTGTGTAGGCCGTGAATGGAAAACGGGGTCAAAGGTCATGAAGCGGGTGGGCTATCGGCCTATAGTTTCACGTGGTGGGACCATGGACCCTCGGGTCTGCCCGTTTGAATTCTGGTGTCTCTAGCTCGAAAACTGACCGTGTGACAGCAGTTTGAAAGTTTGACAAAAGTTTATGGACATTTTTCCATTCATTCCTATGGGAGTAAAGATGAAACTTCAAATGCTTACTGTGCAAAAACTATGCAACTTTTCCAAAAGCTGTATACAAGCCCGCATCCCACAGGGCAGCTCTACGAAACAAACTTTGAACGGAGTCGATATCTCGAAAACTGTGGGCGGAGTTAACCGGACAAGAATGAACGATCCTCAGAATGAAGGGCAGCAAACGTAACACTAGAGGTCTGCATTTCCAGGAGGAAACGCGAGATGTTGCGCCGCCTAAACCCCCGCCCCCCGATCCGCGTCTTTCCCGCTTAAAGCGAGGTCCTCGATACGGTAAACCCGCGTGGGTCACTAGGCGACGCTTATGGTGAAGGAGTTTACTGCTAAGCTATTGGTAGTGGGATGTTAAGAGAGCACTCTCCCACAGCAGTTTACATTGGACTCTATGGAGCTGTGTAGGCCGTGAATGGAAAACGGGGTCAAAGGTCATGAAGCGGGTGGGCTATCGGCCTATAGTTTCACGTGGTGGGACCGTGGACCCTCGGGTCTGCCCGTTTGAATTCTGGTGTCTCTAGCTCGAAAACTGAGCGTGTGACAGCAGTTTGAAAGTTTGACAAAAGTTTATGGACATTTTTCCATTCATTCCTATGGGAGTAAAGATGAAACTTCAAATGCTTACTGTGCAAAAACTATGCAACTTTTCCAAAAGCTGTATACAAGCCCGCATCCCACAGGGCAGCTCTACGAAACAAACTTTGAACGGAGTCGATATCTCGAAAACTGTGGGCGGAGTTAACCGGACAAGAATGAACGATCCTCAGAATGAAGGGCAGCAAACGTAACACTAGAGGTCTGCATTTCCAGGAGGAAACGTGAGATGTTGCGCCGCCTAAACCCCCGTCCCCCGATCCGCGTCTTTCCCGCTTAAAGCGAGGTCCTCGATACGGTAAACCCGCGTGGGTCACTAGGCGACGCTTATGGTGAAGGAGTTTACTGCTAAGCTGTTGGTAGTGGGATGTTAAGAGAGCACTCTCCCACAGCAGTTTACATTGGACTCTATGGAGCTCAGTAGGGCGTGAATAGAAAACGATAAATTTTGAATTCCACCTTTAAAAACAATTCCACCTTAAGAAACCCAGAATTGTATTGAAATGTCCACATCACAGGCCAAAAGCAAAAAAAGATGGCCAATACATTTTAAATACCACCTTAATAAAAATTCCACCTTAAGAAACCCACAGTTGTATTGACACGTCCACCTTTAAAAATGACCACTTTAAATAAAGCTTAAAATGTCGAAAAGACAGCCAGTATATTGTGAATGAGGTATTCTTTAAAAATTCCACCTTAAGAAACCCTGGATAATTAAGACGTCCCCCTTAAAAATGACCTTTAAAGTGTTACAGACTGCCTGTGTATTTCTGTGGCCCTCACAGCTCTTCCCCTCAGTCTCTGCCTCTGCCCCTCCCCCTCCCCCCTCTGTCTCTCTCACACGCATGCTCACAGAATACAACTGACAGACTCATGATTCAATGAATTTCGACCGGGGAGCACCCTCCAAAAAATCACCCGTAGCTCGAAAACTTTTCCCAACCAAAATTGAACGAAGCATACCGTAGCGACAAGGAGAGTCTTGTGCTCGAGATGGTGTAAAAATTTTTGCACTTTGAGCGAGATTTGATGGTGTAATTACGAGTTAAAAACAGGCAAAGTTTTGAAAATCTGCGTGCGACCCGCTCTTAAAATACATTGAGCTCTATGGGAGGAAAACCCTCCCAAGTGTCAAACAAAAATTCATAACTCAAGAACGGTATTCTCAAACGGTCTGAAACTTACAAGTGTGAGAAAGGGGAAATTTCTCTAGCATTTAAAGTTTAAATGAAGTCTGTAGGTGAAAGTATAAGGAAGTTATGGTGAAATGTTCGGCAGAAAATTGAAAAAGAAAAAAAATAATTTCAATGGGTTCCTATGGGAGCGTACCCACCCTCCGAACAAATGCTTATAGCTCGGAAAGTTTTCCTCACATCACTTAACCGTATATACCGTTGCGACAAGGAGAGTCTGGGGATCGATATGGTATAAAAAATTTGCAGATTAAGTGAGAATTGAGCATGTTATGACGAGTTAAAAACAGGAGAAAATTTTAGAAACCGCACTCTGAGCTGCTCCAAAAATACATTGAACCCTATGGGAGCCGAAACCGTCCCTAGTGCCGAACAAAAATTCATAACTCAAAAACCGTATTTTCAATAATGTTCAAATTTAGAGGTCTCAGAAAGGACAAGTTTCTCTACCATTTAAAATTTAAATGAAGTTTCTAGGTGAAACTATGAGGAAGTTATGGCGATTTGTTTGGCTGAAAAGTGAAAAAACGGCTTTTTGCCACTGAAACTACAGTGGATGACATCACCCCCACTCTAAGAGCCTCCCATTGAAATGAATGGAGGGATTTTGAAGGAGGAAAAGAAAGGGAAGGATGAGTGCAAAAATTCCGAAAACGGAAGTGATGGGAGCCGGTACGCCCGGGTCCGACCGTCTGAAATCCCGTGTCCGTAGCTTGAAAAATGACCGAGTTAGAGCACTTTGAAAATTAATTCCATAGAAATGACTGGGGAAAAACAGAGCGAAAAACGAGTGTAGCGGACGAACGAGTGCGGGTATCGGAAAGCTGTATACAAGCCCACATCGTCGCTATAGGACGCACGATTTCCAGGTGGAACGGAGTCGATAGCTCGAAAGCTGCGGGACTAGTTAAGCGGACAAGGAAACGCGGAATAATAAAAATAATAATAAAAATAATAATAATATGACTTACGGATAACAATATATTGCGCCGCTGCTTAAAGCAGCAGGCGCAACATAACTAGAGGTCTGCATTTCCAGGAGGAAACGCGAGATGTTGCGCCGCCTAAACCCCTGCCCCCCGATCCGCGTCTTTCCCGCTTAAAGCGAGGTCCTCGATACGGTAAACCCACGTGGGTCACTAGGCGATGCTTATGGTGAAGGAGTTTACTGCTAAGCTATTGGTAGTGGGATGTTAAGAGAGCACTCTCCCACAGCAGTTTACATTGGACTCTATGGAGCTGTGTAGGCCGTGAATGGAAAACGGGGTCAAAGGTCATGAAGCGGGTGGGCTATCGGCCTATAGTTTCACGTGGTGGGACCGTGGAACCTCGGGTCTGCCCGTTTGAATTCTGGTGTCTCTAGCTCGAAAACTGAGCGTGTGACAGCAGTTTGAAAGTTTGACAAAAGTTTATGGACATTTTTCCATTCATTCCTATGGGAGTAAAGATGAAACTTCAAATGCTTACTGTGCAAAAACTATGCAACTTTTCCAAAAGCTGTATACAAGCCCGCATCCCACAGGGCAGCTCTACGAAACAAACTTTGAACGGAGTCGATATCTCGAAAACTGTGGGCGGAGTTAACCGGACAAGAATGAACGATCCTCAGAATGAAGGGCAGCAAACGTAACACTAGAGGTCTGCATTTCCAGGAGGAAACGCGAGATGTTGCGCCGCCTAAACCCCCGCCCCCCGATCCGCGTCTTTCCCGCTTAAAGCGAGGTCCTCGATACGGTAAACCCGCGTGGGTCACTAGGCGACGCTTATGGTGAAGGAGTTTACTGCTAAGCTATTGGTAGTGGGATGTTAAGAGAGCACTCTCCCACAGCAGTTTACATTGGACTCTATGGAGCTGTGTAGGCCGTGAATGGAAAACGGGGTCAAAGGTCATGAAGCGGGTGGGCTATCGGCCTATAGTTTCACGTGGTGGGACCGTGGACCCTCGGGTCTGCCCGTTTGAATTCTGGTGTCTCTAGCTCGAAAACTGAGCGTGTGACAGCAGTTTGAAAGTTTGACAAAAGTTTATGGACATTTTTCCATTCATTCCTATGGGAGTAAAGATGAAACTTCAAATGCTTACTGTGCAAAAACTATGCAACTTTTCCAAAAGCTGTATACAAGCCCGCATCCCACAGGGCAGCTCTACGAAACAAACTTTGAACGGAGTCGATATCTCGAAAACTGTGGGCGGAGTTAACCGGACAAGAATGAACGATCCTCAGAATGAAGGGCAGCAAACGTAACACTAGAGGTCTGCATTTCCAGGAGGAAACGCGAGATGTTGCGCCGCCTAAACCCCCGCCCCCCGATCCGCGTCTTTCCCGCTTAAAGCGAGGTCCTCGATACGGTAAACCCGCGTGGGTCACTAGGCGACGCTTATGGTGAAGGAGTTTACTGCTAAGCTGTCGGTAGTGGGATGTTAAGAGAGCACTCTCCCACAGCAGTTTACATTGGACTCTATGGAGCTGTGTAGGCCGTGAATGGAAAACGGGGTCAAAGGTCATGAAGCGGGTGGGCTATCGGCCTATAATTTCACGTGGTGGGACCTTGGACTCTCGGGTCTGCCCGTTTGAGTTCTGGTGTGTCTAGCTCGAAAACTGACCGTGTGACAGCAGTTTGAATGTTTGACAAAAGTTTATGGACATTTTTCTATTCATTCCTATGGGACAAAAGATGAAAGTTCAAATGCTTACTGTGCGAAAACTATGTAACTTTTCCAAAAGCTGTATACAAGCCCGCATCCCACAGGGCAGCTCTACGAAACAAACTTTGAAGGGAGTCGATATCTCGAAAACTGTGGGCGGAGTTAACCGGACAAGAATGAACGATCCTCAGAATGAAGGGCAGCAAACGTAACACTAGAGGTCTGCATTTCCAGGAGGAAACGCGAGATGTTGCGCCGCCTAAACCCCTGCCACCCGATCCGCGTCTTTCCCGCTTAAAGCGAGGTCCTCGATACGGTAAACCCGCGTGGGTCACTAGGCGACGCTTATGGTGAAGGAGTTTACTGCTAAGCTGTCGGTAGTGGGATGTTAAGAGAGCACTCTCCCACAGCAGTTTACATTGGACTCTATGGAGCTCTGTAGGCCGTGAAAGGAAAACGGGGTCAAAGGTCATGAAGCGGGTGGGCTATCGGCCCATAGTTTCACGTGCTGGGACCGTGGACCCTCGGGTCTGCCCGTTTGAGTTCTGGTGTCTCTAGCTCGAAAACTGACCGTGTGACAGCAGTTTTAAAGTTTGACAAAAGTTTATGGACATTTTTCCATTCATTCCTATGGGAGTAAAGATGAAACTTAAAATGCTTCCTGTGCGAAAACTATGTAACTTTTCCAAAAGCTGTATACAAGCCCGCATCCCACAGGGAAGCTCTACGAAACAAACTTTGAACGGAGTCGATATCTCGAAAACTGTGGGCGGAGTTAACCGGACAAGAACGAACGATCCTCAGAATGAAGGGCAGCAAACGTAACACTAGAGGTCTGCATTTCCAGGAGGAAACGCGAGATGTTGCGCCGCCTAAACCCCCGTCCCCCGATCCGCGTCTTTCCCGCTTAAAGCGAGGTCCTCGATACGGTAAACCCGCGTGGGTCACTAGGCGACGCTTATGGTGAAGGAGTTTACTGCTAAGCTGTTGGTAGTGGGATGTTAAGAGAGCACTGTCCCACAGCAGTTTACATTGGACTCTATGGAGCTGTGTAGGCCGTGAATGGAAAACGGGGTCAAAGGTCATGAAGCGGGTGGGCTATCGGCCTATAGTTTCACGTGGTGGGACCGTGGACTCTCGGGTCTGCCCGTTTGAGTTCTGGTGTCTCTAGCTCGAAAACTGACCGTGTGACAGCAGTTTGAAAGTTTGACAAAAGTTTATGGACATTTTTCCATTCATTCCTATGGGAGTAAAGATGAAACTTCAAATGCTTACTGTGCGAAAACTATGTAACTTTTCCAAAAGCTGTATACAAGCCCGCATCCCACAGGGCAGCTCTACGAATGAAACTTTGAACGGAGTCGATATCTCGAAAACTGTGGGCGGAGTTAACCGGACAAGAACGAACGATCCTCAGAATGAAGGGCAGCAAACGTAACACTAGAGGTCTGCATTTCCAGGAGGAAACGCGAGATGTTGCGCCGCCTAAACCCCCGTCCCCCGATGCGCGTCTTTCCCGCTTAAAGCGAGGTCCTCGATACGGTAAACCCGCGTGGGTCACTAGGCGACGCTTATGGTGAAGGAGTTTACTGCTAAGCTGTTGGTAGTGGGATGTTAAGAGAGCACTGTCCCACAGCAGTTTACATTGGACTCTATGGAGCTGTGTAGGCCGTGAATGGAAAACGGGGTCAAAGGTCATGAAGCGGGTGGGCTATCGGCCTATAGTTTCACGTGGTGGGACCGTGGACTCTCGGGTCTGCCCGTTTGAGTTCTGGTGTCTCTAGCTCGAAAACTGAGCGTGTGACAGCAGTTTGAAAGTTTGACAAAAGTTTATGGACATTTTTCCATTCATTCCTATGGGAGTAAAGATGAAACTTCAAATGCTTACTGTGCGAAAACTATGTAACTTTTCCAAAAGCTGTATACAAGCCCGCATCCCACAGGGCAGCTCTACGAATGAAACTTTGAACGGAGTCGATATCTCGAAAACTGTGGGCGGAGTTAACCGGACAAGAACGAACGATCCTCAGAATGAAGGGCAGCAAACGTAACACTAGAGGTCTGCATTTCCAGGAGGAAACGCGAGATGTTGCGCCGCCTAAACCCCTGCCCCCCGATCCGCGTCTTTCCCGCTTAAAGCGAGGTCCTCGATACGGTAAACCCACGTGGGTCACTAGGCGATGCTTATGGTGAAGGAGTTTACTGCTAAGCTATTGGTAGTGGGATGTTAAGAGAGCACTCTCCCACAGCAGTTTACATTGGACTCTATGGAGCTGTGTAGGCCGTGAATGGAAAACGGGGTCAAAGGTCATGAAGCGGGTGGGCTATCGGCCCATAATTTCACGTGGCGGGACCGTGGACTCTCGGGTCTGCCCGTTTGAATTCTGGTGTCTCTAGCTCGAAAACTGAGCGTGTGACAGCAGTTTGAAAGTTTGACAAAAGTTTATGGACATTTTTCCATTCATTCCTATGGGAGTAAAGATGAAACTTCAAATGCTTACTGTGCAAAAACTATGCAACTTTTCCAAAAGCTGTATACAAGCCCGCATCCCACAGGGCAGCTCTACGAAACAAACTTTGAACGGAGTCGATATCTCGAAAACTGTGGGCGGAGTTAACCGGACAAGAATGAACGATCCTCAGAATGAAGGGCAGCAAACGTAACACTAGAGGTCTGCATTTCCAGGAGGAAACGTGAGATGTTGCGCCGCCTAAACCCCCGTCCCCCGATCCGCGTCTTTCCCGCTTAAAGCGAGGTCCTCGATACGGTAAACCCGCGTGGGTCACTAGGCGACGCTTATGGTGAAGGAGTTTACTGCTAAGCTGTTGGTAGTGGGATGTTAAGAGAGCACTCTCCCACAGCAGTTTACATTGGACTCTATGGAGCTCAGTAGGGCGTGAATAGAAAACGATAAATTTTGAATTCCACCTTTAAAAACAATTCCACCTTAAGAAACCCAGAATTGTATTGAAATGTCCACATCACAGGCCAAAAGCAAAAAAAGATGGCCAATACATTTTAAATACCACCTTAATAAAAATTCCACCTTAAGAAACCCACAGTTGTATTGACACGTCCACCTTTAAAAATGACCACTTTAAATAAAGCTTAAAATGTCGAAAAGACAGCCAGTATATTGTGAATGAGGTATTCTTTAAAAATTCCACCTTAAGAAACCCTGGATAATTAAGACGTCCCCCTTAAAAATGACCTTTAAAGTGTTACAGACTGCCTGTGTATTTCTGTGGCCCTCACAGCTCTTCCCCTCAGTCTCTGCCTCTGCCCCTCCCCCTCCCCCCTCTGTCTCTCTCACACGCATGCTCACAGAATACAACTGACAGACTCATGATTCAATGAATTTCGACCGGGGAGCACCCTCCAAAAAATCACCCGTAGCTCGAAAACTTTTCCCAACCAAAATTGAACGAAGCATACCGTAGCGACAAGGAGAGTCTTGTGCTCGAGATGGTGTAAAAATTTTTGCACTTTGAGCGAGATTTGATGGTGTAATTACGAGTTAAAAACAGGCAAAGTTTTGAAAATCTGCGTGCGACCCGCTCTTAAAATACATTGAGCTCTATGGGAGGAAAACCCTCCCAAGTGTCAAACAAAAATTCATAACTCAAGAACGGTATTCTCAAACGGTCTGAAACTTACAAGTGTGAGAAAGGGGAAATTTCTCTAGCATTTAAAGTTTAAATGAAGTCTGTAGGTGAAAGTATAAGGAAGTTATGGTGAAATGTTCGGCAGAAAATTGAAAAAGAAAAAAAATAATTTCAATGGGTTCCTATGGGAGCGTACCCACCCTCCGAACAAATGCTTATAGCTCGGAAAGTTTTCCTCACATCACTTAACCGTATATACCGTTGCGACAAGGAGAGTCTGGGGATCGATATGGTATAAAAAATTTGCAGATTAAGTGAGAATTGAGCATGTTATGACGAGTTAAAAACAGGAGAAAATTTTAGAAACCGCACTCTGAGCTGCTCCAAAAATACATTGAACCCTATGGGAGCCGAAACCGTCCCTAGTGCCGAACAAAAATTCATAACTCAAAAACCGTATTTTCAATAATGTTCAAATTTAGAGGTCTCAGAAAGGACAAGTTTCTCTACCATTTAAAATTTAAATGAAGTTTCTAGGTGAAACTATGAGGAAGTTATGGCGATTTGTTTGGCTGAAAAGTGAAAAAACGGCTTTTTGCCACTGAAACTACAGTGGATGACATCACCCCCACTCTAAGAGCCTCCCATTGAAATGAATGGAGGGATTTTGAAGGAGGAAAAGAAAGGGAAGGATGAGTGCAAAAATTCCGAAAACGGAAGTGATGGGAGCCGGTACGCCCGGGTCCGACCGTCTGAAATCCCGTGTCCGTAGCTTGAAAAATGACCGAGTTAGAGCACTTTGAAAATTAATTCCATAGAAATGACTGGGGAAAAACAGAGCGAAAAACGAGTGTAGCGGACGAACGAGTGCGGGTATCGGAAAGCTGTATACAAGCCCACATCGTCGCTATAGGACGCACGATTTCCAGGTGGAACGGAGTCGATAGCTCGAAAGCTGCGGGACTAGTTAAGCGGACAAGGAAACGCGGAATAATAAAAATAATAATAAAAATAATAATAATATGACTTACGGATAACAATATATTGCGCCGCTGCTTAAAGCAGCAGGCGCAACATAACTAGAGGTCTGCATTTCCAGGAGGAAACGCGAGATGTTGCGCCGCCTAAATCCCTGCCCCCCGATCCGCGTCTTTCCCGCTTAAAGCGAGGTCCTCGATACGGTAAACCCGCGTGGGTCACTAGGCGACACTTATGGTGAAGGAGTTTACTGCTAAGCTGTCGGTAGTGGGATGTTAAGAGAGCACTGTCCCACAGCAGTTTACATTGGACTCTATGGAGCTGTGTAGGCCGTGAATGGAAAACGGGGTCAAAGGTCATGAAGCGGGTGGGCTATCGGCCCATAATTTCATGTGGTGGGACCGTGGACTCTCGGGTCTGCCCGTTTGAGTTCTGGTGTGTCTAGCTCGAAAACTGACCGTGTGACAGCAGTTTGAATGTTTGACAAAAGTTTATGGACATTTTTCCATTCATTCCTATGGGAGTAAAGATGAAAGTTCAAATGCTTACTGTGCGAAAACTATGTAACTTTTCCAAAAGCTGTATACAAGCCCGCATCCCACAGGGCAGCTCTACGAAACAAACTTTGAAGGGAGTCGATATCTCGAAAACTGTGGGCGGAATTAACCGGACAAGAATGAACGATCCTCAGAATGAAGGGCAGCAAACGTAACACTAGAGGTCTGCATTTCCAGGAGGAAACGCGAGATGTTGCGCCGCCTAAACCCCTGCCCCCCGATCCGCGTCTTTCCCGCTTAAAGCGAGGTCCTCGATACGGTAAACCCGCGTGGGTCACTAGGCGACGCTTATGGTGAAGGAGTTTACTGCTAAGCTGTCGGTAGTGGGATGTTAAGAGAGCACTCTCCCACAGCAGTTTACATTGGACTCTATGGAGCTCTGTAGGCCGTGAATGGAAAACGGGGTCAAAGGTCATGAAGCGGGCAGGGTATCGGCCTATAATTTCACGTGGTGGGACCTTGGACTCTCGGGTCTGCCCGTTTGAATTCTGGTGTCTCTAGCTCGAAAACTGAGCGTGTGACAGCAGTTTGAAAGTTTGACAAAAGTTTATGGACATATTTCCATTCATTCCTATGGGACAAAAGATGAAACTTCAAATGCTTACTGTGCTAAAACTATGCAACTTTTCCAAAAGCTGTATACAAGCCCGCATCCCACAGGGCAGCTCTACGAAACAAACTTTGAACGGAGTCGATATCTCGAAAACTGTGGGCGGAGTTAACCGGACAAGAATGAACGATCCTCAGAATGAAGGGCAGCAAACGTAACACTAGAGGTCTGCATTTCCAGGAGGAAACGCGAGATGTTGCGCCGCCTAAATCCCTGCCCCCCGATCCGCGTCTTTCCCGCTTAAAGCGAGGTCCTCGATACGGTAAACCCGCGTGGGTCACTAGGCGACGCTTATGGTGAAGGAGTTTACTGCTAAGCTGTCGGTAGTGGGATGTTAAGAGAGCACTCTCCCACAGCAGTTTACATTGGACTCTATGGAGCTCTGTAGGCCGTGAAAGGAAAACGGGGTCAAAGGTCATGAAGCGGGTGGGCTATCGGCCTATAGTTTCACGTGGTGGGACCGTGGACTCTCGGGTCTGCCCGTTTGAGTTCTGGTGTCTCTAGCTCGAAAACTGACCGTGTGACAGCAGTTTTAAAGTTTGACAAAAGTTTATGGACATTTTTCCATTCATTCCTATGGGAGTAAAGATGAAACTTAAAATGCTTCCTGTGCGAAAACTATGTAACTTTTCCAAAAGCTGTATACAAGCCCGCATCCCACAGGGAAGCTCTACGAAACAAACTTTGAACGGAGTCGATATCTCGAAAACTGTGGGCGGAGTTAACCGGACAAGAACGAACGATCCTCAGAATGAAGGGCAGCAAACGTAACACTAGAGGTCTGCATTTCCAGGAGGAAACGCGAGATGTTGCGCCGCCTAAACCCCCGTCCCCCGATCCGCGTCTTTCCCGCTTAAAGCGAGGTCCTCGATACGGTAAACCCGCGTGGGTCACTAGGCGACGCTTATGGTGAAGGAGTTTACTGCTAAGCTGTTGGTAGTGGGATGTTAAGAGAGCACTGTCCCACAGCAGTTTACATTGGACTCTATGGAGCTGTGTAGGCCGTGAATGGAAAACGGGGTCAAAGGTCATGAAGCGGGTGGGCTATCGGCCTATAGTTTCACGTGGTGGGACCGTGGACTCTCGGGTCTGCCCGTTTGAGTTCTGGTGTCTCTAGCTCGAAAACTGACCGTGTGACAGCAGTTTGAAAGTTTGACAAAAGTTTATGGACATTTTTCCATTCATTCCTATGGGAGTAAAGATGAAACTTCAAATGCTTACTGTGCGAAAACTATGTAACTTTTCCAAAAGCTGTATACAAGCCCGCATCCCACAGGGCAGCTCTACGAATGAAACTTTGAACGGAGTCGATATCTCGAAAACTGTGGGCGGAGTTAACCGGACAAGAACGAACGATCCTCAGAATGAAGGGCAGCAAACGTAACACTAGAGGTCTGCATTTCCAGGAGGAAACGCGAGATGTTGCGCCGCCTAAACCCCCGTCCGCCGATCCGCGTCTTTCCCGCTTAAAGCGAGGTCCTCGATACGGTAAACCCGCGTGGGTCACTAGGCGACGCTTATGGTGAAGGAGTTTACTGCTAAGCTGTCGGTAGTGGGATGTTAAGAGAGCAGTCTCCCACAGCAGTTTACATTGGACTCTATGGAGCTCTGTAGGCCGTGAATGGAAAACGGGGTCAAAGGTCATGAAGCGGGTGGGCTATCGGCCCATAATTTCACGTGGCGGGACCGTGGACTCTCGGGTCTGCCCGTTTGAATTCTGGTGTCTCTAGCTCGAAAACTGACCGTGTGACAGCAGTTTGAAAGTTTGACAAAAGTTTATGGACATTTTTCCATTCATTCCTATGGGAGAAAAGATGAAACTTCAAATGCTTACTGTGCAAAAACTATGCAACTTTTCCAAAAGCTGTATACAAGCCCGCATCCCACAGGGCAGCTCTACGAAACAAACTTTGAACGGAGTCGATATCTCGAAAACTGTGGGCGGAGTTAACCGGACAAGAACGAACGATCCTCAGAATGAAGGGCAGCAAACGTAACACTAGAGGTCTGCATTTCCAGGAGGAAACGCGAGATGTTGCGCCGCCTAAATCCCTGCCCCCCGATCCGCGTCTTTCCCGCTTAAAGCGAGGTCCTCGATACGGTAAACCCGCGTGGGTCACTAGGCGACGCTTATGGTGAAGGAGTTTACTGCTAAGCTGTTGGTAGTGGGATGTTAAGAGAGCACTGTCCCACAGCAGTTTACATTGGACTCTATGGAGCTGTGTAGGCCGTGAATGGAAAACGGGGTCAAAGGTCATGAAGCGGGTGGGCTATCGGCCTATAGTTTCACGTGGTGGGACCGTGGACTCTCGGGTCTGCCCGTTTGAGTTCTGGTGTCTCTAGCTCGAAAACTGACCGTGTGACAGCAGTTTGAAAGTTTGACAAAAGTTTATGGACATTTTTCCATTCATTCCTATGGGAGTAAAGATGAAACTTCAAATGCTTACTGTGCGAAAACTATGTAACTTTTCCAAAAGCTGTATACAAGCCCGCATCCCACAGGGCAGCTCTACGAATGAAACTTTGAACGGAGTCGATATCTCGAAAACTGTGGGCGGAGTTAACCGGACAAGAACGAACGATCCTCAGAATGAAGGGCAGCAAACGTAACACTAGAGGTCTGCATTTCCAGGAGGAAACGCGAGATGTTGCGCCGCCTAAACCCCCGTCCCCCGATCCGCGTCTTTCCCGCTTAAAGCGAGGTCCTCGATACGGTAAACCCGCGTGGGTCACTAGGCGACGCTTATGGTGAAGGAGTTTACTGCTAAGCTGTTGGTAGTGGGATGTTAAGAGAGCACTGTCCCACAGCAGTTTACATTGGACTCTATGGAGCTGTGTAGGCCGTGAATGGAAAACGGGGTCAAAGGTCATGAAGCGGGTGGGCTATCGGCCTATAGTTTCACGTGGTGGGACCGTGGACTCTCGGGTCTGCCCGTTTGAGTTCTGGTGTCTCTAGCTCGAAAACTGACCGTGTGACAGCAGTTTGAAAGTTTGACAAAAGTTTATGGACATTTTTCCATTCATTCCTATGGGAGTAAAGATGAAACTTCAAATGCTTACTGTGCGAAAACTATGTAACTTTTCCAAAAGCTGTATACAAGCCCGCATCCCACAGGGCAGCTCTACGAATGAAACTTTGAACGGAGTCGATATCTCGAAAACTGTGGGCGGAGTTAACCGGACAAGAACGAACGATCCTCAGAATGAAGGGCAGCAAACGTAACACTAGAGGTCTGCATTTCCAGGAGGAAACGCGAGATGTTGCGCCGCCTAAACCCCCGTCCGCCGATCCGCGTCTTTCACGCTTAAAGCGAGGTCCTCGATACGGTAAACCCGCGTGGGTCACTAGGCGACGCTTATGGTGAAGGAGTTTACTGCTAAGCTGTCGGTAGTGGGATGTTAAGAGAGCACTCTCCCACAGCAGTTTACATTGGACTCTATGGAGCTCTGTAGGCCGTGAATGGAAAACGGGGTCAAAGGTCATGAAGCGGGTGGGCTATCGGCCCATAATTTCACGTGGCGGGACCGTGGACTCTCGGGTCTGCCCGTTTGAATTCTGGTGTCTCTAGCTCGAAAACTGACCGTGTGACAGCAGTTTGAATGTTTGACAAAAGTTTATGGACATTTTTCCATTCATTCCTATGGGAGAAAAGATGAAACTTCAAATGCTTACTGTGCAAAAACTATGCAACTTTTCCAAAAGCTGTATACAAGCCCGCATCCCACAGGGCAGCTCTACGAAACAAACTTTGAACGGAGTCGATATCTCGAAAACTGTGGGCGGAGTTAACCGGACAAGAATGAACGATCCTCAGAATGAAGGGCAGCAAACGTAACACTAGAGGTCTGCATTTCCAGGAGGAAACGCGAGATGTTGCGCCGCCTAAACCCCCGCCCCCCGATCCGCGTCTTTCCCGCTTAAAGCGAGGTCCTCGATACGGTAAACCCGCGTGGGTCACTAGGCGACGCTTATGGTGAAGGAGTTTACTGCTAAGCTATTGGTAGTGGGATGTTAAGAGAGCACTCTCCCACAGCAGTTTACATTGGACTCTATGGAGCTGTGTAGGCCGTGAATGGAAAACGGGGTCAAAGGTCATGAAGCGGGTGGGCTATCGGCCTATAGTTTCACGTGGTGGGACCGTGGACCCTCGGGTCTGCCCGTTTGAATTCTGGTGTCTCTAGCTCGAAAACTGAGCGTGTGACAGCAGTTTGAAAGTTTGACAAAAGTTTATGGACATTTTTCCATTCATTCCTATGGGAGTAAAGATGAAACTTCAAATGCTTACTGTGCAAAAACTATGCAACTTTTCCAAAAGCTGTATACAAGCCCGCATCCCACAGGGCAGCTCTACGAAACAAACTTTGAACGGAGTCGATATCTCGAAAACTGTGGGCGGAGTTAACCGGACAAGAATGAACGATCCTCAGAATGAAGGGCAGCAAACGTAACACTAGAGGTCTGCATTTCCAGGAGGAAACGCGAGATGTTGCGCCGCCTAAACCCCCGCCCCCCGATCCGCGTCTTTCCCGCTTAAAGCGAGGTCCTCGATACGGTAAACCCGCGTGGGTCACTAGGCGACGCTTATGGTGAAGGAGTTTACTGCTAAGCTGTCGGTAGTGGGATGTTAAGAGAGCACTCTCCCACAGCAGTTTACATTGGACTCTATGGAGCTGTGTAGGCCGTGAATGGAAAACGGGGTCAAAGGTCATGAAGCGGGTGGGCTATCGGCCTATAATTTCACGTGGTGGGACCTTGGACTCTCGGGTCTGCCCGTTTGAAGTCTGGTGTCTCTAGCTCGAAAACTGAGCGTGTGACAGCAGTTTGAAAGTTTGACAAAAGTTTATGGACATTTTTCCATTCATTCCTATGGGAGTAAAGATGAAACTTCAAATGGTTACTGTGCGAAAACTATGCAACTTTTCCAAAAGCTGTATACAAGCCCGCATCCCACAGGGAAGCTCTACGAAACAAACTTTGAACGGAGTCGATATCTCGAAAACTGTGGGCGGAGTTAACCGGACAAGAATGAACGATCCTCAGAATGAAGGGCAGCAAACGTAACACTAGAGGTCTGCATTTCCAGGAGGAAACGCGAGATGTTGCACCGCCTAAACCCCCGCCCCCCGATCCGCGTCTTTCCCGCTTAAAGCGAGGTCCTCGATACGGTAAACCCGCGTGGGTCACTAGGCGACGCTTATGGTGAAGGAGTTTACTGCTAAGCTGTCGGTAGTGGGATGTTAAGAGAGCACTCTCCCACAGTAGTTTACATTGGACTCTATGGAGCTCTGTAGGCCGTGAAAGGAAAACGGGGTCAAAGGTCATGAAGCGGGTGGGCTATCGGCCCATAAATTCACGTGGTGGGACCGTGGACTCTCGGGTGTGCCCGTTTGAATTCTGGTGTCTCTAGCTCGAAAACTGACCGTGTGACAGCAGTTTTAAAGTTTGACAAAAGTTTATGGACATTTTCCCATTCATTCCTATGGGAGAAAAGATGAAACTTCAAAGGCTTACTGTGCGAAAACTATGCAACTTTTCCAAAAGCTGTATACAAGCCCGCATCCCACAGGGAAGCTCTACGAAACAAACTTTGAACGGAGTCGATATCTCGAAAACTGTGGGCTGAGTTAACCGGACAAGAATGAACGATCCTCAGAATGAAGGGCAGCAAACGTAACACTAGAGGTCTGCATTTCCAGGAGGAAACGTGAGATGTTGCGCCGCCTAAACCCCCGTCCCCCGATCCGCGTCTTTCCCGCTTAAAGCGAGGTCCTCGATACGGTAAACCCGCGTGGGTCACTAGGCGACGCTTATGGTGAAGGAGTTTACTGCTAAGCTGTTGGTAGTGGGATGTTAAGAGAGCACTCTCCCACAGCAGTTTACATTGGACTCTATGGAGCTCAGTAGGGCGTGAATAGAAAACGATAAATTTTGAATTCCACCTTTAAAAACAATTCCACCTTAAGAAACCCAGAATTGTATTGAAATGTCCACATCACAGGCCAAAAGCAAAAAAAGATGGCCAATACATTTTAAATACCACCTTAATAAAAATTCCACCTTAAGAAACCCACAGTTGTATTGACACGTCCACCTTTAAAAATGACCACTTTAAATAAAGCTTAAAATGTCGAAAAGACAGCCAGTATATTGTGAATGAGGTATTCTTTAAAAATTCCACCTTAAGAAACCCTGGATAATTAAGACGTCCCCCTTAAAAATGACCTTTAAAGTGTTACAGACTGCCTGTGTATTTCTGTGGCCCTCACAGCTCTTCCCCTCAGTCTCTGCCTCTGCCCCTCCCCCTCCCCCCTCTGTCTCTCTCACACGCATGCTCACAGAATACAACTGACAGACTCATGATTCAATGAATTTCGACCGGGGAGCACCCTCCAAAAAATCACCCGTAGCTCGAAAACTTTTCCCAACCAAAATTGAACGAAGCATACCGTAGCGACAAGGAGAGTCTTGTGCTCGAGATGGTATAAAAATTTTTGCACTTTGAGCGAGATTTGATGGTGTAATTACGAGTTAAAAACAGGCAAAGTTTTGAAAATCTGCGTGCGACCCGCTCTTAAAATACATTGAGCTCTATGGGAGGAAAACCCTCCCAAGTGTCAAACAAAAATTCATAACTCAAGAACGGTATTCTCAAACGGTCTGAAACTTACAAGTGTGAGAAAGGGGAAATTTCTCTAGCATTTAAAGTTTAAATGAAGTCTGTAGGTGAAAGTATAAGGAAGTTATGGTGAAATGTTCGGCAGAAAATTGAAAAAGAAAAAAAATAATTTCAATGGGTTCCTATGGGAGCGTACCCACCCTCCGAACAAATGCTTATAGCTCGGAAAGTTTTTCTCACATCACTTAACCGTATATACCGTTGCGACAAGGAGAGTCTGGGGATCGATATGGTATAAAAAATTTGCAGATTAAGTGAGAATTGAGCATGTTATGACGAGTTAAAAACAGGAGAAAATTTTAGAAACCGCACTCTGAGCTGCTCCAAAAATACATTGAACCCTATGGGAGCCGAAACCGTCCCTAGTGCCGAACAAAAATTCATAACTCAAAAACCGTATTTTCAATAATGTTCAAATTTAGAGGTCTCAGAAAGGACAAGTTTCTCTACCATTTAAAATTTAAATGAAGTTTCTAGGTGAAACTATGAGGAAGTTATGGCGATTTGTTCGGCTGAAAAGTGAAAAAACGGCTTTTTGCCACTGAAACTACAGTGGATGACATCACCCCCACTCTAAGAGCCTCCCATTGAAATGAATGGAGGGATTTTGAAGGAGGAAAAGAAAGGGAAGGATGAGTGCAAAAATTCCGAAAACGGAAGTGATGGGAGCCGGTACGCCCGGGTCCGACCGTCTGAAATCCCGTGTCCGTAGCTTGAAAAATGACCGAGTTAGAGCACTTTGAAAATTAATTCCATAGAAATGACTGGGGAAAAACAGAGCGAAAAACGAGTGTAGCGGACGAACGAGTGCGGGTATCGGAAAGCTGTATACAAGCCCACATCGTCGCTATAGGACGCACGATTTCCAGGTGGAACGGAGTCGATAGCTCGAAAGCTGCGGGACTAGTTAAGCGGACAAGGAAACGCGGAATAATAAAAATAATAATAAAAATAATAATAATATGACTTACGGATAACAATATATTGCGCCGCTGCTTAAAGCAGCAGGCGCAACATAACTAGAGGTCTGCATTTCCAGGAGGAAACGCGAGATGTTGCGCCGCCTAAACCCCCGTCCCCCGATCCGCGTCTTTCCCGCTTAAAGCGAGGTCCTCGATACGGTAAACCCGCGTTGGTCACTAGGCGATGCTTATGGTGAAGGAGTTTACTGCTAAGCTATTGGTAGTGGGATGTTAAGAGAGCACTCTCCCACAGCAGTTTACATTGGACTCTATGGAGCTGTGTAGGCCGTGAATGGAAAACGGGGTCAAAGGTCATGAAGCGGGTGGGCTATCGGCCTATAGTTTCACGTGGTGGGACCTTGGACTCTCGGGTCTGCCCGTTTGAATTCTGGTGTCTCTAGCTCGAAAACTGAGCGTGTGACAGCAGTTTGAAAGTTTGACAAAAGTTTATGGACATTTTTCCATTCATTCCTATGGGAGTAAAGATGAAACTTCAAATGCTTACTGTGCAAAAACTATGCAACTTTTCCAAAAGCTGTATACAAGCCCGCATCCCACAGGGCAGCTCTACGAAACAAACTTTGAACGGAGTCGATATCTCGAAAACTGTGGGCGGAGTTAACCGGACAAGAATGAACGATCCTCAGAATGAAGGGCAGCAAACGTAACACTAGAGGTCTGCATTTCCAGGAGGAAACGCGAGATGTTGCGCCGCCTAAACCCCCGCCCCCCGATCCGCGTCTTTCCCGCTTAAAGCGAGGTCCTCGATACGGTAAACCCGCGTGGGTCACTAGGCGACGCTTATGGTGAAGGAGTTTACTGCTAAGCTGTCGGTAGTGGGATGTTAAGAGAGCACTCTCCCACAGCAGTTTACATTGGACTCTATGGAGCTCTGTAGGCCGTGAATGGAAAACGGGGTCAAAGGTCATGAAGCGGGTGGGCTATCGGCCCATAATTTCACGTGGCGGGACCGTGGACTCTCGGGTCTGCCCGTTTGAATTCTGGTGTCTCTAGCTCGAAAACTGACCGTGTGACAGCAGTTTGAAAGTTTGACAAAAGTTTATGGACATTTTTCCATTCATTCCTATGGGAGAAAAGATGAAACTTCAAATGCTTACTGTGCAAAAACTATGCAACTTTTCCAAAAGCTGTATACAAGCCCGCATCCCACAGGGCAGCTCTACGAAACAAACTTTGAACGGAGTCGATATCTCGAAAACTGTGGGCGGAGTTAACCGGACAAGAACGAACGATCCTCAGAATGAAGGGCAGCAAACGTAACACTAGAGGTCTGCATTTCCAGGAGGAAACGCGAGATGTTGCGCCGCCTAAACCCCTGCCCCCCGATCCGCGTCTTTCCCGCTTAAAGCGAGGTCCTCGATACGGTAAACCCACGTGGGTCACTAGGCGATGCTTATGGTGAAGGAGTTTACTGCTAAGCTATTGGTAGTGGGATGTTAAGAGAGCACTCTCCCACAGCAGTTTACATTGGACTCTATGGAGCTGTGTAGGCCGTGAATGGAAAACGGGGTCAAAGGTCATGAAGCGGGTGGGCTATCGGCCTATAGTTTCACGTGGTGGGACCTTGGACTCTCGGGTCTGCCCGTTTGAATTCTGGTGTCTCTAGCTCGAAAACTGAGCGTGTGACAGCAGTTTGAAAGTTTGACAAAAGTTTATGGACATTTTTCCATTCATTCCTATGGGAGTAAAGATGAAACTTCAAATGCTTACTGTGCAAAAACTATGCAACTTTTCCAAAAGCTGTATACAAGCCCGCATCCCACAGGGCAGCTCTACGAAACAAACTTTGAACGGAGTCGATATCTCGAAAACTGTGGGCGGAGTTAACCGGACAAGAATGAACGATCCTCAGAATGAAGGGCAGCAAACGTAACACTAGAGGTCTGCATTTCCAGGAGGAAACGCGAGATGTTGCGCCGCCTAAACCCCCGTCCCCCGATCCGCGTCTTTCCCGCTTAAAGGGAGGTCCTCGATACGGTAAACCCGCGTGGGTCACTAGGCGACGCTTATGGTGAAGGAGTTACCTGCTAAGCTGTTGGTAGTGGGATGTTAAGAGAGCACTCTCCCACATCAGTTTACATTGGACTCTATGGAGCTCTGTAGGCCGTGAATGGAAAACGGGGTCAAAGGTCATGAAGCGGGTGGGCTATCGGCCCATAATTTCACGTGGCGGGACCGTGGACTCTCGGGTCTGCCCGTTTGAATTCTGGTGTCTCTAGCTCGAAAACTGAGCGTGTGACAGCAGTTTGAAAGTTTGACAAAAGTTTATGGACATTTTTCCATTCATTCCTATGGGAGTAAAGATGAAACTTCAAATGCTTACTGTGCGAAAACTATGCAACTTTTCCAAAAGCTGTATACAAGCCCGCATCCCACAGGGAAGCTCTACGAATGAAACTTTGAACGGAGTCGATATCTCGAAAACTGTGGGCGGAGTTAACCGGACAAGAAGGAACGATCCTCAGAATGAAGGGCAGCAAACGTAACACTAGAGGTCTGCATTTCCAGGAGGAAACGCGAGATGTTGCGCCGCCTAAACCCCTGCCCCCCGATCCGCGTCTTTCCCGCTTAAAGCGAGGTCCTCGATACGGTAAACCCGCGTGGGTCACTAGGCGACGCTTATGGTGAAGGAGTTTACTGCTAAGCTGTCGGTAGTGGGATGTTAAGAGAGCACTCTCCCACAGCAGTTTACATTGGACTCTATGGAGCTCTGTAGGCCGTGAATGGAAAACGGGGTCAAAGGTCATGAAGCGGGCGGGGTATCGGCCTATAATTTCACGTGGTGGGACCTTGGACTCTCGGGTCTGCCCGTTTGAATTCTGGTGTCTCTAGCTCGAAAACTGAGCGTGTGACAGCAGTTTGAAAGTTTGACAAAAGTTTATGGACATATTTCCATTCATTCCTATGGGACAAAAGATGAAACTTCAAATGCTTACTGTGCTAAAACTATGCAACTTTTCCAAAAGCTGTATACAAGCCCGCATCCCACAGGGAAGCTCTACGAATGAAACTTTGAACGGAGTCGATATCTCGAAAACTGTGGGCGGAGTTAACCGGACAAGAACGAACGATCCTCAGAATGAAGGGCAGCAAACGTAACACTAGAGGTCTGCATTTCCAGGAGGAAACGCGAGATGTTGCGCCGCCGAAACCCCCGTCCCCCGATCCGCGTCTTTCCCGCTTAAAGCGAGGTCCTCGATACGGTAAACCCGCGTGGGTCACTAGGCGACGCTTATGGTGAAGGAGTTTACTGCTAAGCTGTCGGTAGTGGGATGTTAAGAGAGCACTCTCCCACAGCAGTTTACATTGGACTCTATGGAGCTCTGTAGGCCGTGAATGGAAAACGGGGTCAAAGGTCATGAAGCGGGCGGGGTATCGGCCTATAATTTCACGTGATGGGACCTTGGACTCTCGGGTCTGCCCGTTTGAATTCTGGTGTCTCTAGCTCGAAAACTGAGCGTGTGACAGCAGTTTGAAAGTTTGACAAAAGTTTATGGACATATTTCCATTCATTCCTATGGGACAAAAGATGAAACTTCAAATGCTTACTGTGCTAAAACTATGCAACTTTTCCAAAAGCTGTATACAAGCCCGCATCCCACAGGGAAGCTCTACGAATGAAACTTTGAACGGAGTCGATATCTCGAAAACTGTGGGCGGAGTTAACCGGACAAGAACGAACGATCCTCAGAATGAAGGGCAGCAAACGTAACACTAGAGGTCTGCATTTCCAGGAGGAAACGCGAGATGTTGCGCCGCCGAAACCCCCGTCCCCCGATCCGCGTCTTTCCCGCTTAAAGCGAGGTCCTCGATACGGTAAACCCGCGTGGGTCACTAGGCGACGCTTATGGTGAAGGAGTTTACTGCTAAGCTGTCGGTAGTGGGATGTTAAGAGAGCACTCTCCCACAGCAGTTTACATTGGACTCTATGGAGCTCTGTAGGCCGTGAATGGAAAACGGGGTCAAAGGTCATGAAGCGGGCGGGGTATCGGCCTATAATTTCACGTGGTGGGACCGTGGACTCTCGGGTCTGCCCGTTTGAGTTCTGGTGTCTCTAGCTCGAAAACTGACCGTGTGACAGCAGTTTGAAAGTTTGACAAAAGTTTATGGACATTTTTCCATTCATTCCTAAGGGAGAAAAGATGAAATTCAAATGCTTACTGTGCAAAAACTATGCAACTTTTCCAAAAGCTGTATACAAGCCCGCATCCCACAGGGCAGCTCTACGAAACAAACTTTGAACGGAGTCGATATCTCGAAAACTGTGGGCGGAGTTAACCGGACAAGAACGAACGATCCTCAGAATGAAGGGCAGCAAACGTAACACTAGAGGTCTGCATTTCCAGGAGGAAACGCGAGATGTTGCGCCGCCTAAACCCCCGCCCCCCGATCCGCGTCTTTCCCGCTTAAAGCGAGGTCCTCGGTACGGTAAACCCGCGTGGGTCACTAGGCGACGCTTATGGTGAAGGAGTTTACTGCTAAGCCGTTGGTAGTGGGATGTTAAGAGAGCACTCTCCCACAGCAGTTTACATTGGACTCTATGGAGCTCTGTAGGCCGTGAATGGAAAACGGGGTCAAAGGTCATGAAGCGGGCGGGGTATCGGCCTATAATTTCACGTGGTGGGACCGTGGACCCTCAGGTCTGCCCGTTTGAGTTCTGGTGTCTCTAGCTCGAAAACTGACCGTGTGACGGCAGTTTAAATGTTTGACAAAAGTTTATGGACATTTTTCCATTCATTCCTATGGGAGTAAGGATGAAACTTCAAATGCTTACTGTGCGAAAACTATGCAACTTTTCCAAAAGCTGTATACAAGCCCGCATCCCACAGGGAAACTCTACGAAACAAACTTTGAACGGAGTCGATATCTCGAAAACTGTGGGCGGAGTTAACTGGACAAGAATGAACGATCCTCAGAATGAAGGGCAGCAAACGTAACACTAGAGGTCTGCATTTCCAGGAGGAAACGCGAGATGTTGCGCCGCCTAAACCCCCGCCCCCCGATCCGCGTCTTTCCCGCTTAAAGCGAGGTCCTCGACACGGTAAACCCGCGTGGGTCACTAGGCGACGCTTATGGTGAAGGAGTTTACTGCTAAGCTGTTGGTAGTGGGATGTTAAGAGAGCACTGTCCCACAGCAGTTTACATTGGACTATGTGGAGCTGTGTAGGCCGTGAATGGAAAACGGGGTCAAAGGTCATGAAGCGGGTGGGCTATCGGCCCATAATTTCACGTGGTGGGACCTTGGACTCTCGGGTCTGCCCGTTTGAGTTCTGGTGTCTCTAGCTCGAAAACTGAGCGTGTGACAGCAGTTTGAAAGTTTGACAAAAGTTTATGGACATTTTTCCATTCATTCCTATGGGAGAAAAGATGAAACTTCAAATGCTTACTGTGCGAAAACTATGCAAATTTTCCAAAAGCTGTATACAAGCCCGCATCCCACAGGGAAGCTCTACGAATGAAACTTTGAACGGAGTCGATATCTCGAAAACTGTGGGCGGAGTTAACCGGACAAGAACGAACGATCCTCAGAATGAAGGGCAGCAAACGTAACACTAGAGGTCTGCATTTCCAGGAGGAAACGCGAGATGTTGCGCCGCCTAAACCCCTGCCCCCCGATCCGCGTCTTTCCCGCTTAAAGCGAGGTCCTCGATACGGTAAACCCGCGTGGGTCACTAGGCGACGCTTATGGTGAAGGAGTTTACTGCTAAGCTGTTGGTAGTGGGATGTTAAGAGAGCAGTCACCCACAGCAGTTTACATTGGACTCTATGGAGCTGTGTAGGCCGTGAATGGAAAACGGGGTCAAAGGTCATGAAGCGGGTGGGCTATCGGCCCATAAATTCACGTGGTGGGACCGTGGACTCTCGGGTGTGCCCGTTTGAATTCTGGTGTCTCTAGCTCGAAAACTGACTGTGTGACAGCAGTTTTAAAGTTTGACAAAAGTTTATGGACATTTTCCCATTCATTCCTATGGGAGAAAAGATGAAACTTCAAAGGCTTACTGTGCGAAAACTATGCAACTTTTCCAAAAGCTGTATACAAGCCCGCATCCCACAGGGAAGCTCTACGAAACAAACTTTGAACGGAGTCCATATCTCGAAAACTGTGGGCGGAGTTAACCGGACAAGAATGAACGATCCTCAGAATGAAGGGCAGCAAATGTAACACTAGAGGTCTGCATTTCCAGGAGGAAACGCGAGATGTTGCGCCGCCGAAACCCCCGTCCCCCGATTCGCGTCTTAAAATGTTGAAAAGACAGGCAGTATATTGTGAATGAGGTATTCTTAAAAAATTCCACCTTAAGAAACCCTGGATAATTAAGATGTCCCCCTTAAAAATGACCTTTAAAGTGTTACAGACTGCCTGTGTATTTCTGTGGCCCTCACAGCTCTCCCCGTCAGTCTCTGCCTCTGCCCCTCCCCCTCCCCCCTCTCTGTCTCTCACACGCACGCTCACAGAACACAACTGACAGACTCATGATTCAATGAATTTCGACCGGTGGGGCACCCTCCAAAAAACCTCAAATATCTCCAAAACTCGATACGGTAAACCCACATGGGTCACTAGGCGACGCTTATGGTGAAGGAGTTTACTGCTAAGCTGTCGGTAGTGGGATGTTAAGAGAGCACTCTCCCACAGCAGTTTACATTGGACTCTATGGAGCTGTGTAGGCCGTGAATAGAAAACGGGGTCAAAGGTCATGAAGCGGGTGGGCTATCGGCCCATAATTTCACGTGGCGGGACCGTGGACTCTCGGGTCTGCCCGTTTGAATTCTGGTATCTCTAGCTCGAAAACTGACCGTGTGACTGCAGTTTGAAAGTTTGACAAAAGTTTATGGACATTTTTCCATTCATTCCTATGGGAGTAAAGATGAAACTTCAAATGCTTACTGTGCGAAAACTATGTAACTTTTCCAAAAGCTGTATACAAGCCCGCATCCCACAGGGAAGCTGTACGAATGAAACTTTGAACGGAGTCGATATCTCGAAAACTGTGGGCGGAGTTAACCGGACAAGAACGAACGATACTCAGAATGAAGGGCAGCAAACGTAACACTAGAGGTCTGCATTTCCAGGAGGAAACGCGAGATGTTGCGCCGCCGAAACCCCCGTCCCCCGATCCGCGTCTTTCCCGCTTAAAGCGAGGTCCTCGATACGGTAAACCCGCGTGGGTCACTAGGCGACGCTTATGGTGAAGGAGTTTACTGCTAAGCTGTCGGTAGTGGGATGTTAAGAGAGCACTCTCCCACAGCAGTTTACATTGGACTATGTGGAGCTGTGTAGGCCGTGAATGGAAAACGGGGTCAAAGGTCATGAAGCGGGTGGGCTATCGGCCCATAATTTCACGTGGTGGGACCTTGGACTCTCGGGTCTGCCCGTTTGAGTTCTGGTGTCTCTAGCTCGAAAACTGAGCGTGTGACAGCAGTTTGAAAGTTTGACAAAAGTTTATGGACATTTTTCCATTCATTCCTATGGGAGAAAAGATGAAACTTCAAATGCTTACTGTGCAAAAACTATGCAACTTTTCCAAAAGCTGTATACAAGCCCGCATCCCACAGGGCAGCTCTACGAAACAAACTTTGAACGGAGTCGATATCTCGAAAACTGTGGGCGGAGTTAACCGGACAAGAATGAACGATCCTCAGAATGAAGGGCAGCAAACGTAACACTAGAGGTCTGCATTTCCAGGAGGAAACGCGAGATGTTGCGCCGCCTAAACCCCCGCCCCCCGATCCGCGTCTTTCCCGCTTAAAGCGAGGTCCTCGATACGGTAAACCCGCGTGGGTCACTAGGCGACGCTTATGGTGAAGGAGTTTACTGCTAAGCTGTCGGTAGTGGGATGTTAAGAGAGCACTCTCCCACAGCAGTTTACATTGGACTCTATGGAGCTGTGTAGGCCGTGAATGGAAAACGGGGTCAAAGGTCATGAAGCGGGTGGGCTATCGGCCTATAATTTCACGTGGTGGGACCTTGGACTCTCGGGTCTGCCCGTTTGAATTCTGGTGTCTCTAGCTCGAAAACTGAGCGTGTGACAGCAGTTTGAAAGTTTGACAAAAGTTTATGGACATTTTTCCATTCATTCCTATGGGAGTAAAGATGAAACTTCAAATGGTTACTGTGCGAAAACTATGCAACTTTTCCAAAAGCTGTATACAAGCCCGCATCCCACAGGGAAGCTCTACGAAACAAACTTTGAACGGAGTCGATATCTCGAAAACTGTGGGCGGAGTTAACCGGACAAGAATGAACGATCCTCAGAATGAAGGGCAGCAAACGTAACACTAGAGGTCTGCATTTCCAGGAGGAAACGCGAGATGTTGCACCGCCTAAACCCCCGCCCCCCGATCCGCGTCTTTCCCGCTTAAAGCGAGGTCCTCGATACGGTAAACCCGCGTGGGTCACTAGGCGACGCTTATGGTGAAGGAGTTTACTGCTAAGCTGTCGGTAGTGGGATGTTAAGAGAGCACTCTCCCACAGTAGTTTACATTGGACTCTATGGAGCTCTGTAGGCCGTGAAAGGAAAACGGGGTCAAAGGTCATGAAGCGGGTGGGCTATCGGCCCATAAATTCACGTGGTGGGACCGTGGACTCTCGGGTGTGCCCGTTTGAATTCTGGTGTCTCTAGCTCGAAAACTGACCGTGTGACAGCAGTTTTAAAGTTTGACAAAAGTTTATGGACATTTTCCCATTCATTCCTATGGGAGAAAAGATGAAACTTCAAAGGCTTACTGTGCGAAAACTATGCAACTTTTCCAAAAGCTGTATACAAGCCCGCATCCCACAGGGAAGCTCTACGAAACAAACTTTGAACGGAGTCGATATCTCGAAAACTGTGGGCTGAGTTAACCGGACAAGAATGAACGATCCTCAGAATGAAGGGCAGCAAACGTAACACTAGAGGTCTGCATTTCCAGGAGGAAACGTGAGATGTTGCGCCGCCTAAACCCCCGTCCCCCGATCCGCGTCTTTCCCGCTTAAAGCGAGGTCCTCGATACGGTAAACCCGCGTGGGTCACTAGGCGACGCTTATGGTGAAGGAGTTTACTGCTAAGCTGTTGGTAGTGGGATGTTAAGAGAGCACTCTCCCACAGCAGTTTACATTGGACTCTATGGAGCTCAGTAGGGCGTGAATAGAAAACGATAAATTTTGAATTCCACCTTTAAAAACAATTCCACCTTAAGAAACCCAGAATTGTATTGAAATGTCCACATCACAGGCCAAAAGCAAAAAAAGATGGCCAATACATTTTAAATACCACCTTAATAAAAATTCCACCTTAAGAAACCCACAGTTGTATTGACACGTCCACCTTTAAAAATGACCACTTTAAATAAAGCTTAAAATGTCGAAAAGACAGCCAGTATATTGTGAATGAGGTATTCTTTAAAAATTCCACCTTAAGAAACCCTGGATAATTAAGACGTCCCCCTTAAAAATGACCTTTAAAGTGTTACAGACTGCCTGTGTATTTCTGTGGCCCTCACAGCTCTTCCCCTCAGTCTCTGCCTCTGCCCCTCCCCCTCCCCCCTCTGTCTCTCTCACACGCATGCTCACAGAATACAACTGACAGACTCATGATTCAATGAATTTCGACCGGGGAGCACCCTCCAAAAAATCACCCGTAGCTCGAAAACTTTTCCCAACCAAAATTGAACGAAGCATACCGTAGCGACAAGGAGAGTCTTGTGCTCGAGATGGTATAAAAATTTTTGCACTTTGAGCGAGATTTGATGGTGTAATTACGAGTTAAAAACAGGCAAAGTTTTGAAAATCTGCGTGCGACCCGCTCTTAAAATACATTGAGCTCTATGGGAGGAAAACCCTCCCAAGTGTCAAACAAAAATTCATAACTCAAGAACGGTATTCTCAAACGGTCTGAAACTTACAAGTGTGAGAAAGGGGAAATTTCTCTAGCATTTAAAGTTTAAATGAAGTCTGTAGGTGAAAGTATAAGGAAGTTATGGTGAAATGTTCGGCAGAAAATTGAAAAAGAAAAAAAATAATTTCAATGGGTTCCTATGGGAGCGTACCCACCCTCCGAACAAATGCTTATAGCTCGGAAAGTTTTTCTCACATCACTTAACCGTATATACCGTTGCGACAAGGAGAGTCTGGGGATCGATATGGTATAAAAAATTTGCAGATTAAGTGAGAATTGAGCATGTTATGACGAGTTAAAAACAGGAGAAAATTTTAGAAACCGCACTCTGAGCTGCTCCAAAAATACATTGAACCCTATGGGAGCCGAAACCGTCCCTAGTGCCGAACAAAAATTCATAACTCAAAAACCGTATTTTCAATAATGTTCAAATTTAGAGGTCTCAGAAAGGACAAGTTTCTCTACCATTTAAAATTTAAATGAAGTTTCTAGGTGAAACTATGAGGAAGTTATGGCGATTTGTTCGGCTGAAAAGTGAAAAAACGGCTTTTTGCCACTGAAACTACAGTGGATGACATCACCCCCACTCTAAGAGCCTCCCATTGAAATGAATGGAGGGATTTTGAAGGAGGAAAAGAAAGGGAAGGATGAGTGCAAAAATTCCGAAAACGGAAGTGATGGGAGCCGGTACGCCCGGGTCCGACCGTCTGAAATCCCGTGTCCGTAGCTTGAAAAATGACCGAGTTAGAGCACTTTGAAAATTAATTCCATAGAAATGACTGGGGAAAAACAGAGCGAAAAACGAGTGTAGCGGACGAACGAGTGCGGGTATCGGAAAGCTGTATACAAGCCCACATCGTCGCTATAGGACGCACGATTTCCAGGTGGAACGGAGTCGATAGCTCGAAAGCTGCGGGACTAGTTAAGCGGACAAGGAAACGCGGAATAATAAAAATAATAATAAAAATAATAATAATATGACTTACGGATAACAATATATTGCGCCGCTGCTTAAAGCAGCAGGCGCAACATAACTAGAGGTCTGCATTTCCAGGAGGAAACGCGAGATGTTGCGCCGCCTAAACCCCCGTCCCCCGATCCGCGTCTTTCCCGCTTAAAGCGAGGTCCTCGATACGGTAAACCCGCGTTGGTCACTAGGCGATGCTTATGGTGAAGGAGTTTACTGCTAAGCTATTGGTAGTGGGATGTTAAGAGAGCACTCTCCCACAGCAGTTTACATTGGACTCTATGGAGCTGTGTAGGCCGTGAATGGAAAACGGGGTCAAAGGTCATGAAGCGGGTGGGCTATCGGCCTATAGTTTCACGTGGTGGGACCTTGGACTCTCGGGTCTGCCCGTTTGAATTCTGGTGTCTCTAGCTCGAAAACTGAGCGTGTGACAGCAGTTTGAAAGTTTGACAAAAGTTTATGGACATTTTTCCATTCATTCCTATGGGAGTAAAGATGAAACTTCAAATGCTTACTGTGCAAAAACTATGCAACTTTTCCAAAAGCTGTATACAAGCCCGCATCCCACAGGGCAGCTCTACGAAACAAACTTTGAACGGAGTCGATATCTCGAAAACTGTGGGCGGAGTTAACCGGACAAGAATGAACGATCCTCAGAATGAAGGGCAGCAAACGTAACACTAGAGGTCTGCATTTCCAGGAGGAAACGCGAGATGTTGCGCCGCCTAAACCCCCGCCCCCCGATCCGCGTCTTTCCCGCTTAAAGCGAGGTCCTCGATACGGTAAACCCGCGTGGGTCACTAGGCGACGCTTATGGTGAAGGAGTTTACTGCTAAGCTGTCGGTAGTGGGATGTTAAGAGAGCACTCTCCCACAGCAGTTTACATTGGACTCTATGGAGCTCTGTAGGCCGTGAATGGAAAACGGGGTCAAAGGTCATGAAGCGGGTGGGCTATCGGCCCATAATTTCACGTGGCGGGACCGTGGACTCTCGGGTCTGCCCGTTTGAATTCTGGTGTCTCTAGCTCGAAAACTGACCGTGTGACAGCAGTTTGAAAGTTTGACAAAAGTTTATGGACATTTTTCCATTCATTCCTATGGGAGAAAAGATGAAACTTCAAATGCTTACTGTGCAAAAACTATGCAACTTTTCCAAAAGCTGTATACAAGCCCGCATCCCACAGGGCAGCTCTACGAAACAAACTTTGAACGGAGTCGATATCTCGAAAACTGTGGGCGGAGTTAACCGGACAAGAACGAACGATCCTCAGAATGAAGGGCAGCAAACGTAACACTAGAGGTCTGCATTTCCAGGAGGAAACGCGAGATGTTGCGCCGCCTAAACCCCTGCCCCCCGATCCGCGTCTTTCCCGCTTAAAGCGAGGTCCTCGATACGGTAAACCCACGTGGGTCACTAGGCGATGCTTATGGTGAAGGAGTTTACTGCTAAGCTATTGGTAGTGGGATGTTAAGAGAGCACTCTCCCACAGCAGTTTACATTGGACTCTATGGAGCTGTGTAGGCCGTGAATGGAAAACGGGGTCAAAGGTCATGAAGCGGGTGGGCTATCGGCCTATAGTTTCACGTGGTGGGACCTTGGACTCTCGGGTCTGCCCGTTTGAATTCTGGTGTCTCTAGCTCGAAAACTGAGCGTGTGACAGCAGTTTGAAAGTTTGACAAAAGTTTATGGACATTTTTCCATTCATTCCTATGGGAGTAAAGATGAAACTTCAAATGCTTACTGTGCAAAAACTATGCAACTTTTCCAAAAGCTGTATACAAGCCCGCATCCCACAGGGCAGCTCTACGAAACAAACTTTGAACGGAGTCGATATCTCGAAAACTGTGGGCGGAGTTAACCGGACAAGAATGAACGATCCTCAGAATGAAGGGCAGCAAACGTAACACTAGAGGTCTGCATTTCCAGGAGGAAACGCGAGATGTTGCGCCGCCTAAACCCCCGTCCCCCGATCCGCGTCTTTCCCGCTTAAAGGGAGGTCCTCGATACGGTAAACCCGCGTGGGTCACTAGGCGACGCTTATGGTGAAGGAGTTACCTGCTAAGCTGTTGGTAGTGGGATGTTAAGAGAGCACTCTCCCACATCAGTTTACATTGGACTCTATGGAGCTCTGTAGGCCGTGAATGGAAAACGGGGTCAAAGGTCATGAAGCGGGTGGGCTATCGGCCCATAATTTCACGTGGCGGGACCGTGGACTCTCGGGTCTGCCCGTTTGAATTCTGGTGTCTCTAGCTCGAAAACTGAGCGTGTGACAGCAGTTTGAAAGTTTGACAAAAGTTTATGGACATTTTTCCATTCATTCCTATGGGAGTAAAGATGAAACTTCAAATGCTTACTGTGCGAAAACTATGCAACTTTTCCAAAAGCTGTATACAAGCCCGCATCCCACAGGGAAGCTCTACGAATGAAACTTTGAACGGAGTCGATATCTCGAAAACTGTGGGCGGAGTTAACCGGACAAGAAGGAACGATCCTCAGAATGAAGGGCAGCAAACGTAACACTAGAGGTCTGCATTTCCAGGAGGAAACGCGAGATGTTGCGCCGCCTAAACCCCTGCCCCCCGATCCGCGTCTTTCCCGCTTAAAGCGAGGTCCTCGATACGGTAAACCCGCGTGGGTCACTAGGCGACGCTTATGGTGAAGGAGTTTACTGCTAAGCTGTCGGTAGTGGGATGTTAAGAGAGCACTCTCCCACAGCAGTTTACATTGGACTCTATGGAGCTCTGTAGGCCGTGAATGGAAAACGGGGTCAAAGGTCATGAAGCGGGCGGGGTATCGGCCTATAATTTCACGTGGTGGGACCTTGGACTCTCGGGTCTGCCCGTTTGAATTCTGGTGTCTCTAGCTCGAAAACTGAGCGTGTGACAGCAGTTTGAAAGTTTGACAAAAGTTTATGGACATATTTCCATTCATTCCTATGGGACAAAAGATGAAACTTCAAATGCTTACTGTGCTAAAACTATGCAACTTTTCCAAAAGCTGTATACAAGCCCGCATCCCACAGGGAAGCTCTACGAATGAAACTTTGAACGGAGTCGATATCTCGAAAACTGTGGGCGGAGTTAACCGGACAAGAACGAACGATCCTCAGAATGAAGGGCAGCAAACGTAACACTAGAGGTCTGCATTTCCAGGAGGAAACGCGAGATGTTGCGCCGCCGAAACCCCCGTCCCCCGATCCGCGTCTTTCCCGCTTAAAGCGAGGTCCTCGATACGGTAAACCCGCGTGGGTCACTAGGCGACGCTTATGGTGAAGGAGTTTACTGCTAAGCTGTCGGTAGTGGGATGTTAAGAGAGCACTCTCCCACAGCAGTTTACATTGGACTCTATGGAGCTCTGTAGGCCGTGAATGGAAAACGGGGTCAAAGGTCATGAAGCGGGCGGGGTATCGGCCTATAATTTCACGTGGTGGGACCTTGGACTCTCGGGTCTGCCCGTTTGAATTCTGGTGTCTCTAGCTCGAAAACTGAGCGTGTGACAGCAGTTTGAAAGTTTGACAAAAGTTTATGGACATATTTCCATTCATTCCTATGGGACAAAAGATGAAACTTCAAATGCTTACTGTGCTAAAACTATGCAACTTTTCCAAAAGCTGTATACAAGCCCGCATCCCACAGGGAAGCTCTACGAATGAAACTTTGAACGGAGTCGATATCTCGAAAACTGTGGGCGGAGTTAACCGGACAAGAACGAACGATCCTCAGAATGAAGGGCAGCAAACGTAACACTAGAGGTCTGCATTTCCAGGAGGAAACGCGAGATGTTGCGCCGCCGAAACCCCCGTCCCCCGATCCGCGTCTTTCCCGCTTAAAGCGAGGTCCTCGATACGGTAAACCCGCGTGGGTCACTAGGCGACGCTTATGGTGAAGGAGTTTACTGCTAAGCTGTCGGTAGTGGGATGTTAAGAGAGCACTCTCCCACAGCAGTTTACATTGGACTCTATGGAGCTCTGTAGGCCGTGAATGGAAAACGGGGTCAAAGGTCATGAAGCGGGCGGGGTATCGGCCTATAATTTCACGTGGTGGGACCGTGGACTCTCGGGTCTGCCCGTTTGAGTTCTGGTGTCTCTAGCTCGAAAACTGACCGTGTGACAGCAGTTTGAAAGTTTGACAAAAGTTTATGGACATTTTTCCATTCATTCCTAAGGGAGAAAAGATGAAATTCAAATGCTTACTGTGCAAAAACTATGCAACTTTTCCAAAAGCTGTATACAAGCCCGCATCCCACAGGGCAGCTCTACGAAACAAACTTTGAACGGAGTCGATATCTCGAAAACTGTGGGCGGAGTTAACCGGACAAGAACGAACGATCCTCAGAATGAAGGGCAGCAAACGTAACACTAGAGGTCTGCATTTCCAGGAGGAAACGCGAGATGTTGCGCCGCCTAAACCCCCGCCCCCCGATCCGCGTCTTTCCCGCTTAAAGCGAGGTCCTCGGTACGGTAAACCCGCGTGGGTCACTAGGCGACGCTTATGGTGAAGGAGTTTACTGCTAAGCCGTTGGTAGTGGGATGTTAAGAGAGCACTCTCCCACAGCAGTTTACATTGGACTCTATGGAGCTCTGTAGGCCGTGAATGGAAAACGGGGTCAAAGGTCATGAAGCGGGCGGGGTATCGGCCTATAATTTCACGTGGTGGGACCGTGGACCCTCAGGTCTGCCCGTTTGAGTTCTGGTGTCTCTAGCTCGAAAACTGACCGTGTGACGGCAGTTTAAATGTTTGACAAAAGTTTATGGACATTTTTCCATTCATTCCTATGGGAGTAAGGATGAAACTTCAAATGCTTACTGTGCGAAAACTATGCAACTTTTCCAAAAGCTGTATACAAGCCCGCATCCCACAGGGAAACTCTACGAAACAAACTTTGAACGGAGTCGATATCTCGAAAACTGTGGGCGGAGTTAACTGGACAAGAATGAACGATCCTCAGAATGAAGGGCAGCAAACGTAACACTAGAGGTCTGCATTTCCAGGAGGAAACGCGAGATGTTGCGCCGCCTAAACCCCCGCCCCCCGATCCGCGTCTTTCCCGCTTAAAGCGAGGTCCTCGACACGGTAAACCCGCGTGGGTCACTAGGCGACGCTTATGGTGAAGGAGTTTACTGCTAAGCTGTTGGTAGTGGGATGTTAAGAGAGCACTGTCCCACAGCAGTTTACATTGGACTATGTGGAGCTGTGTAGGCCGTGAATGGAAAACGGGGTCAAAGGTCATGAAGCGGGTGGGCTATCGGCCCATAATTTCACGTGGTGGGACCTTGGACTCTCGGGTCTGCCCGTTTGAGTTCTGGTGTCTCTAGCTCGAAAACTGAGCGTGTGACAGCAGTTTGAAAGTTTGACAAAAGTTTATGGACATTTTTCCATTCATTCCTATGGGAGAAAAGATGAAACTTCAAATGCTTACTGTGCGAAAACTATGCAAATTTTCCAAAAGCTGTATACAAGCCCGCATCCCACAGGGAAGCTCTACGAATGAAACTTTGAACGGAGTCGATATCTCGAAAACTGTGGGCGGAGTTAACCGGACAAGAACGAACGATCCTCAGAATGAAGGGCAGCAAACGTAACACTAGAGGTCTGCATTTCCAGGAGGAAACGCGAGATGTTGCGCCGCCTAAACCCCTGCCCCCCGATCCGCGTCTTTCCCGCTTAAAGCGAGGTCCTCGATACGGTAAACCCGCGTGGGTCACTAGGCGACGCTTATGGTGAAGGAGTTTACTGCTAAGCTGTTGGTAGTGGGATGTTAAGAGAGCAGTCACCCACAGCAGTTTACATTGGACTCTATGGAGCTGTGTAGGCCGTGAATGGAAAACGGGGTCAAAGGTCATGAAGCGGGTGGGCTATCGGCCCATAAATTCACGTGGTGGGACCGTGGACTCTCGGGTGTGCCCGTTTGAATTCTGGTGTCTCTAGCTCGAAAACTGACTGTGTGACAGCAGTTTTAAAGTTTGACAAAAGTTTATGGACATTTTCCCATTCATTCCTATGGGAGAAAAGATGAAACTTCAAAGGCTTACTGTGCGAAAACTATGCAACTTTTCCAAAAGCTGTATACAAGCCCGCATCCCACAGGGAAGCTCTACGAAACAAACTTTGAACGGAGTCCATATCTCGAAAACTGTGGGCGGAGTTAACCGGACAAGAATGAACGATCCTCAGAATGAAGGGCAGCAAACGTAACACTAGAGGTCTGCATTTCCAGGAGGAAACGCGAGATGTTGCGCCGCCGAAACCCCCGTCCCCCGATTCGCGTCTTAAAATGTTGAAAAGACAGGCAGTATATTGTGAATGAGGTATTCTTAAAAAATTCCACCTTAAGAAACCCTGGATAATTAAGATGTCCCCCTTAAAAATGACCTTTAAAGTGTTACAGACTGCCTGTGTATTTCTGTGGCCCTCACAGCTCTCCCCGTCAGTCTCTGCCTCTGCCCCTCCCCCTCCCCCCTCTCTGTCTCTCACACGCACGCTCACAGAACACAACTGACAGACTCATGATTCAATGAATTTCGACCGGTGGGGCACCCTCCAAAAAACCTCAAATATCTCCAAAACTCGATACGGTAAACCCACATGGGTCACTAGGCGACGCTTATGGTGAAGGAGTTTACTGCTAAGCTGTCGGTAGTGGGATGTTAAGAGAGCACTCTCCCACAGCAGTTTACATTGGACTCTATGGAGCTGTGTAGGCCGTGAATAGAAAACGGGGTCAAAGGTCATGAAGCGGGTGGGCTATCGGCCCATAATTTCACGTGGCGGGACCGTGGACTCTCGGGTCTGCCCGTTTGAATTCTGGTATCTCTAGCTCGAAAACTGACCGTGTGACTGCAGTTTGAAAGTTTGACAAAAGTTTATGGACATTTTTCCATTCATTCCTATGGGAGTAAAGATGAAACTTCAAATGCTTACTGTGCGAAAACTATGTAACTTTTCCAAAAGCTGTATACAAGCCCGCATCCCACAGGGAAGCTGTACGAATGAAACTTTGAACGGAGTCGATATCTCGAAAACTGTGGGCGGAGTTAACCGGACAAGAACGAACGATACTCAGAATGAAGGGCAGCAAACGTAACACTAGAGGTCTGCATTTCCAGGAGGAAACGCGAGATGTTGCGCCGCCGAAACCCCCGTCCCCCGATCCGCGTCTTTCCCGCTTAAAGCGAGGTCCTCGATACGGTAAACCCGCGTGGGTCACTAGGCGACGCTTATGGTGAAGGAGTTTACTGCTAAGCTGTCGGTAGTGGGATGTTAAGAGAGCACTCTCCCACAGCAGTTTACATTGGACTATGTGGAGCTGTGTAGGCCGTGAATGGAAAACGGGGTCAAAGGTCATGAAGCGGGTGGGCTATCGGCCCATAATTTCACGTGGTGGGACCTTGGACTCTCGGGTCTGCCCGTTTGAGTTCTGGTGTCTCTAGCTCGAAAACTGAGCGTGTGACAGCAGTTTGAAAGTTTGACAAAAGTTTATGGACATTTTTCCATTCATTCCTATGGGAGAAAAGATGAAACTTCAAATGCTTACTGTGCGAAAACTATGCAAATTTTCCAAAAGCTGTATACAAGCCCGCATCCCACAGGGAAGCTCTACGAATGAAACTTTGAACGGAGTCGATATCTCGAAAACTGTGGGCGGAGTTAACCGGACAAGAATGAACGATCCTCAGAATGAAGGGCAGCAAACGTAACACTAGAGGTCTGCATTTCCAGGAGGAAACGCGAGATGTTGCGCCGCCTAAACCCCCGTCCCCCGATCCGCGTCTTTTCCGCTTAAAGCGAGGTCCTCGGTACGGAAACCCTCGTGGGTCACTAGGCCACGCTATGGTGAAGGAGTTGACTGCTAAGCTGTTGGTAGTGGGATGTTAAGAGAGCACTCTCCCACAGCAGTTTACATTGGACTCTATGGAGCTCAGTAGGCCGTGAAAGGAAAACGGGGTCAAAGGTCATGAAGCAGGTGGGCTATCGGCCCATAAGTTTACGTGGTGGGACCGTGGACCCTCGGGTCTGCCTGTTTGAGTTCTGGTGTCTCTAGCTCGAAAACTGAGCGTGTGACAGCAGTTTGAAAGTTTGACAAAAGTTTATGGACATTTTTCCATTCATTCCTATGGGAGTAAAGATGAAACTTTAAATGCTTACTGTGCGAAAACTATGCAACTTTTCCAAAAGCTGTATACAAGCCCGCATCCCATAGGGCAGCTCTACGAGACAAACTTTGAACGGAGTCGATATCTCGAAAACTGTGGGCGGAGTTAACCGGACAAGAATGAACGATCCTCAGAATGAAGGGCAGCAAACGTAACACTAGAGGTCTGCATTTCCAGGAGGAAACGCGAGATGTTGCGCCGCCTAAACCCCCGCCCCCCGATCCGCGTCTTTCCCGCTTAAAGCGAGGTCCTCGATACGGTAAACCTGCGTGGGTCACTAGGCGACGCTTATGGTGAAGGAGTTTACTGCTAAGCTGTCGGTAGTGGGATGTTAAGAGAGCTCTCTCCCACAGCAGTTTACATTGGACTCTATGGAGCTCTGTAGGCCGTGAATGGAAAACGGGGTCAAAGGTCATGAAGCGGGTGGGCTATCGGCCTATAGTTTCACGTGGTGGGACCGTGGACCCTCGGGTCTGCCCGTTTGAGTTCTGGTGTCTCTAGCTCGAAAACTGACCGTGTGACAGCAGTTTTAAAGTTTGACAAAAGTTTATGGACATTTTTCCATTCATTCCTATGGGAGTAAAGATGAAACTTCAAATGGTTACTGTGCGAAAACTATGCAACTTTTCCAAAAGCTGTATACAAGCCCGCATCCCACAGGGCAGCTCTACGAAATAAACTTTGAACGGAGTCAATATCTCAAAAACTGTGGGCGGAGTTAACCAGACAAGAATGAACGATCCTCAGAATGAAGGGCAGCAAACGTAACACCAGGAGGAAACGCGAGATGTTGCGCCGCCGAAACCCCCGTCCCCCGATCCGCGTCTTAAAATGTTGAAAAGACAGCCAGTATATTGTGAATGAGGTCTTTTTTAAAAATTCCACCTTAAGAAACCCTGGATAATTAAGACGTCCCCCTTAAAAATGACCTTTAAAGTGTTACAGACTGCCTGTGTATTTCTGTGGCCCTCACAGCTCTCCCCGTCAGTGTCTGCCTCTGCCCCTCCCCCTCCCCCCTCTGTGTCTCTCTCACACGCACGCTCACAGAATACAACTGACAAACTCACGATTCAATGAATTTCGACCGGGGAGCACCCTCCAAAAAATCACCCGTAGCTCGAAAACTTTTCCCAACCAAAATTGAACGAAGCATACCGTAGCGACAAGGAGAGTCTGGTGCTCGAGATGGTGTAAAAATTTTTGCACTTTGAGCGAGATTTGATGGGGTAATTACGAGTTAAAAACAGGCAAAGTTTTGAAAATTTGCGTGCAGACCCGCTCTTAAAATACATTGAGCTCTATGGGAGGAAAACCCTCCCATGTGTCAAACAAAAATTCATAACTCAAGAACGGTATTCTCAAACGGTCTGAAACTTACAAGTGTGAGAAAGGGGAAATTTCTCTACCATTTAAAGTTTAAATGAAGTCTGTAGGTGAAAGTATAAGGAAGTTATGGTGAAATGTTCGGCAGAAAATTGAAAAAGAAAAAAAAAAATTTCAATGGGTTCCTATGGGAGCGTACCCACCCTCCGAACAAATGCTTATAGCTCGGAAAGTTTTCCCCACATCACTTAACCGTATATACCGTTGCGACAAGGAGAGTCTGGGGATCGATATGGTATAAAAAATTTGCAGATTAAGTGAGACTTGAGCATGTTATGACGAGTTAAAAACAGGAGAAAATTTTAGAAACCGCACTCTGAGCTGCTCCAAAAATACATTGAACCCTATGGGAGCCGAAACCCTCCCTAGTGCCGAACAAAAATTCATAACTCAAAAACCGTATTTTCAATAATGTTCAAATTTAGAGGTCTTAGAAAGGACAAGTTTCTCTACCATTTAAAATTTAAATGAAGTTTCTAGGTGAAAGTATGAGGAAGTTATGGTGATTTGTTTGGCTGAAAAGTGAAAAACCCGTTTTCTGAGAAGGAATCTACAGTGTATGACGTCACCCACTGTAAGAGCCTCCCATTGAAATGAATGGAGGGATTTTGAAGGAGGAATAGAAAGGGAAGGATGAGTGCAAAAAATCTGAAAACGGAAGTGATGGGAGCCGGTACGCCCGGGTCCGACCGTCTGAAATCCCGTGTCCGTAGCTTGAAAAATGACCGAGTTAGAGCACTTTGAAAATTAATTCCATAGAAATGACTGGGGAAAAACGGAGCGATAAACGAGTGTAGCGGACGAACGAGTGCGGGTATCGGAAAGCTGTATACAAGCCCACATCGTCGCTATAGGACGCACGATTTCCAGGTGGAACGGAGTCGATAGCTCGAAAGCTGCGGGACTAGTTAGGCGGACAAGGAAACGCGGAATAATAAGAATAAAAATAATAATAATATGACTTAAGAAGAACAATATATTGCGCCGCTGCTTAAAGCAGCAGGCGCAACATAACTAGAGGTCTGCATTTCCAGGAGGAAACGCGGGATGTTGCGCCGCCTAAACCCCCGCCCCCCGATCCGCGTCTTTCCCGCTTAAAGCGAGGTCCTCGATACGGTAAACCCGCGTGGGTCACTAGGCGACGCTTATGGTGAAGGAGTTTACTGCTAAGCTGTCGGTAGTGGGATGTTAAGAGAGCACTCTCCCACAGCAGTTTACATTGGACTCTATGGAGCTGTGTAGGCCGTGAATGGAAAACGGGGTCAAAGGTCATGAAGCGGGTGGGCTATCGGCCTATAATTTCACGTGGTGGGACCTTGGACTCTCGGGTCTGCCCGTTTGAATTCTGGTGTCTCTAGCTCGAAAACTGAGCGTGTGACAGCAGTTTGAAAGTTTGACAAAAGTTTATGGACATTTTTCCATTCATTCCTATGGGAGTAAAGATGAAACTTCAAATGCTTACTGTGCAAAAACTATGCAACTTTTCCAAAAGCTGTATACAAGCCCGCATCCCACAGGGCAGCTCTACGAAACAAACTTTGAACGGAGTCGATATCTCGAAAACTGTGGGCGGAGTTAACCGGACAAGAATGAACGATCCTCAGAATGAAGGGCAGCAAACGTAACACTAGAGGTCTGCATTTCCAGGAGGAAACGCGAGATGTTGCGCCGCCTAAACCCCCGCCCCCCGATCCGCGTCTTTCCCGCTTAAAGCGAGGTCCTCGATACGGTAAACCCGCGTGGGTCACTAGGCGACGCTTATGGTGAAGGAGTTTACTGCTAAGCTGTCGGTAGTGGGATGTTAAGAGAGCACTCTCCCACAGCAGTTTACATTGGACTCTATGGAGCTCTGTAGGCCGTGAAAGGAAAACGGGGTCAAAGGTCATGAAGCGGGTGGGCTATCGGCCCATAGTTTCACGTGCTGGGACCGTGGACCCTCGGGTCTGCCCGTTTGAGTTCTGGTGTCTCTAGCTCGAAAACTGACCGTGTGACAGCAGTTTTAAAGTTTGACAAAAGTTTATGGACATTTTTCCATTCATTCCTATGGGAGTAAAGATGAAACTTAAAATGCTTCCTGTGCGAAAACTATGTAACTTTTCCAAAAGCTGTATACAAGCCCGCATCCCACAGGGAAGCTCTACGAAACAAACTTTGAACGGAGTCGATATCTCGAAAACTGTGGGCGGAGTTAACCGGACAAGAACGAACGATCCTCAGAATGAAGGGCAGCAAACGTAACACTAGAGGTCTGCATTTCCAGGAGGAAACGCGAGATGTTGCGCCGCCTAAACCCCCGTCCCCCGATCCGCGTCTCTCCCGCTTAAAGCGAGGTCCTCGATACGGTAAACCCGCGTGGGTCACTAGGCGACGCTTATGGTGAAGGAGTTTACTGCTAAGCTGTTGGTAGTGGGATGTTAAGAAAGCACTGTCCCACAGCAGTTTACATTGGACTCTATGGAGCTGTGTAGGCCGTGAATGGAAAACGGGGTCAAAGGTCATGAAGCGGGTGGGCTATCGGCCTATAGTTTCACGTGGTGGGACCGTGGACTCTCGGGTCTGCCCGTTTGAGTTCTGGTGTCTCTAGTTCGAAAACTGACCGTGTGACAGCAGTTTGAAAGTTTGACAAAAGTTTATGGACATTTTTCCATTCATTCCTATGGGAGTAAAGATGAAACTTCAAATGCTTACTGTGCGAAAACTATGTAACTTTTCCAAAAGCTGTATACAAGCCCGCATCCCACAGGGCAGCTCTACGAATGAAACTTTGAACGGAGTCGATATCTCGAAAACTGTGGGCGGAGTTAACCGGACAAGAACGAACGATCCTCAGAATGAAGGGCAGCAAACGTAACACTAGAGGTCTGCATTTCCAGGAGGAAACGCGAGATGTTGCGCCGCCTAAACCCCCGTCCGCCGATCCGCGTCTTTCCCGCTTAAAGCGAGGTCCTCGATACGGTAAACCCGCGTGGGTCACTAGGCGACGCTTATGGTGAAGGAGTTTACTGCTAAGCTGTCGGTAGTGGGATGTTAAGAGAGCACTCTCCCACAGCAGTTTACATTGGACTCTATGGAGCTCTGTAGGCCGTGAATGGAAAACGGGGTCAAAGGTCATGAAGCGGGTGGGCTATCGGCCCATAATTTCACGTGGCGGGACCGTGGACTCTCGGGTCTGCCCGTTTGAATTCTGGTGTCTCTAGCTCGAAAACTGACCGTGTGACAGCAGTTTGAAAGTTTGACAAAAGTTTATGGACATTTTTCCATTCATTCCTATGGGAGAAAAGATGAAACTTCAAATGCTTACTGTGCAAAAACTATGCAACTTTTCCAAAAGCTGTATACAAGCCCGCATCCCACAGGGCAGCTCTACGAAACAAACTTTGAACGGAGTCGATATCTCGAAAACTGTGGGCGGAGTTAACCGGACAAGAACGAACGATCCTCAGAATGAAGGGCAGCAAACGTAACACTAGAGGTCTGCATTTCCAGGAGGAAACGCGAGATGTTGCGCCGCCTAAACCCCTGCCCCCCGATCCGCGTCTTTCCCGCTTAAAGCGAGGTCCTCGATACGGTAAACCCACGTGGGTCACTAGGCGATGCTTATGGTGAAGGAGTTTACTGCTAAGCTATTGGTAGTGGGATGTTAAGAGAGCACTCTCCCACAGCAGTTTACATTGGACTCTATGGAGCTGTGTAGGCCGTGAATGGAAAACGGGGTCAAAGGTCATGAAGCGGGTGGGCTATCGGCCTATAGTTTCACGTGGTGGGACCTTGGACTCTCGGGTCTGCCCGTTTGAATTCTGGTGTCTCTAGCTCGAAAACTGAGCGTGTGACAGCAGTTTGAAAGTTTGACAAAAGTTTATGGACATTTTTCCATTCATTCCTATGGGAGTAAAGATGAAACTTCAAATGCTTACTGTGCAAAAACTATGCAACTTTTCCAAAAGCTGTATACAAGCCCGCATCCCACAGGGCAGCTCTACGAAACAAACTTTGAACGGAGTCGATATCTCGAAAACTGTGGGCGGAGTTAACCGGACAAGAATGAACGATCCTCAGAATGAAGGGCAGCAAACGTAACACTAGAGGTCTGCATTTCCAGGAGGAAACGCGAGATGTTGCGCCGCCTAAACCCCCGCCCCCCGATCCGCGTCTTTCCCGCTTAAAGCGAGGTCCTCGATACGGTAAACCCGCGTGGGTCACTAGGCGACGCTTATGGTGAAGGAGTTTACTGCTAAGCTGTCGGTAGTGGGATGTTAAGAGAGCACTCTCCCACAGCAGTTTACATTGGACTCTATGGAGCTGTGTAGGCCGTGAATGGAAAACGGGGTCAAAGGTCATGAAGCGGGTGGGCTATCGGCCTATAATTTCACGTGGTGGGACCTTGGACTCTCGGGTCTGCCCGTTTGAATTCTGGTGTCTCTAGCTCGAAAACTGAGCGTGTGACAGCAGTTTGAAAGTTTGACAAAAGTTTATGGACATTTTTCCATTCATTCCTATGGGAGTAAAGATGAAACTTCAAATGGTTACTGTGCGAAAACTATGCAACTTTTCCAAAAGCTGTATACAAGCCCGCATCCCACAGGGAAGCTCTACGAAACAAACTTTGAACGGAGTCGATATCTCGAAAACTGTGGGCGGAGTTAACCGGACAAGAATGAACGATCCTCAGAATGAAGGGCAGCAAACGTAACACTAGAGGTCTGCATTTCCAGGAGGAAACGCGAGATGTTGCGCCGCCTAAACCCCTGCCCCCCGATCCGCGTCTTTCCCGCTTAAAGCGAGGTCCTCGATACGGTAAACCCGCGTGGGTCACTAGGCGACGCTTATGGTGAAGGAGTTTACTGCTAAGCTGTCGGTAGTGGGATGTTAAGAGAGCACTCTCCCACAGCAGTTTACATTGGACTCTATGGAGCTCTGTAGGCCGTGAATGGAAAACGGGGTCAAAGGTCATGAAGCGGGTGGGCTATCGGCCCATAATTTCACGTGGCGGGACCGTGGACTCTCGGGTCTGCCCGTTTGAATTCTGGTGTCTCTAGCTCGAAAACTGACCGTGTGACAGCAGTTTGAAAGTTTGACAAAAGTTTATGGACATTTTTCCATTCATTCCTATGGGAGAAAAGATGAAACTTCAAATGCTTACTGTGCAAAAACTATGCAACTTTTCCAAAAGCTGTATACAAGCCCGCATCCCACAGGGCAGCTCTACGAAACAAACTTTGAACGGAGTCGATATCTCGAAAACTGTGGGCGGAGTTAACCGGACAAGAACGAACGATCCTCAGAATGAAGGGCAGCAAACGTAACACTAGAGGTCTGCATTTCCAGGAGGAAACGCGAGATGTTGCGCCGCCTAAACCCCTGCCCCCCGATCCGCGTCTTTCCCGCTTAAAGCGAGGTCCTCGATACGGTAAACCCACGTGGGTCACTAGGCGATGCTTATGGTGAAGGAGTTTACTGCTAAGCTATTGGTAGTGGGATGTTAAGAGAGCACTCTCCCACAGCAGTTTACATTGGACTCTATGGAGCTGTGTAGGCCGTGAATGGAAAACGGGGTCAAAGGTCATGAAGCGGGTGGGCTATCGGCCTATAGTTTCACGTGGTGGGACCGTGGACCCTCGGGTCTGCCCGTTTGAATTCTGGTGTCTCTAGCTCGAAAACTGAGCGTGTGACAGCAGTTTGAAAGTTTGACAAAAGTTTATGGACATTTTTCCATTCATTCCTATGGGAGTAAAGATGAAACTTCAAATGCTTACTGTGCAAAAACTATGCAACTTTTCCAAAAGCTGTATACAAGCCCGCATCCCACAGGGCAGCTCTACGAAACAAACTTTGAACGGAGTCGATATCTCGAAAACTGTGGGCGGAGTTAACCGGACAAGAATGAACGATCCTCAGAATGAAGGGCAGCAAACGTAACACTAGAGGTCTGCATTTCCAGGAGGAAACGCGAGATGTTGCGCCGCCTAAACCCCCGTCCCCCGATCCGCGTCTTTCCCGCTTAAAGCGAGGTCCTCGATACGGTAAACCCGCGTGGGTCACTAGGCGACGCTTATGGTGAAGGAGTTTACTGCTAAGCTTTCGGTAGTGGGATGTTAAGAGAGCACTCTCCCACAGCAGTTTACATTGGACTCTATGGAGCTGTGTAGGCCGTGAATGGAAAACGATACATTTTGAATTCCACCTTTAAAAACAATTCCACCTTAAGAAACCCAGAATTGTATTGAAATGTCCACATCACAGGCCAAAAGAGTCTTAAAAGCAAAAAAAGATGGCCAATACATTTTAAATACCACCTTAATAAAAATTCCACCTTAAGAAACCCACAGTTGTATTGACACGTCCACCTTTAATAATGACCACTTTATTAAAGCTTAAAATGTCGAAAAGACAGGCAGTATATTGTGAATGAGGTATTCTTAAAAAATTCCACCTTAAGAAACCCTGGATAATTAAGATGTCCCCCTTAAAAATGACCTTTAAAGTGTTACAGACTGCCTGTGTATTTCTGTGGCCCTCACAGCTCTTCCCCTCAGTCTCTGCCTCTGCCCCTCCCCCTCCCCCCTCTGTCTCTCTCACACGCACGCTCACAGAATACAACTGACAGACTCATGATTCAATGAATTTCGACCGGTGGCGCACCTTCCAAAAAACCTCAAATATCTCAAAAACTTTTCCAGGTCCAAAAATGAACGAAGCATACCGTAGCGACAAGGAGAGTCTGGTGCTCGAGATGGTGTAAAAATTTTTGCACTTTGAGCGAGATTTGATGGTGTAATTACGAGTTAAAAACAGGCAAAGTTTTGAAAATCTGCGTGCCGAGCCGCTCTTAAAATACATTGAGCTCTATGGGAGGAAAACCCTCCCAAGTGTGGAACAAAAATTCATAACTCAAGAACGGTATTCTCAAACGGTCTGAAACTTACAAGTGTGAGAAAGGGGAAATTTCTCTACCATTTAAAGTTTAAATGAAGTCTGTAGGTGAAAGTATAAGGAAGTTATGGTGAAATGTTCGGCAGAAAATTGAAAAAGAAAAAAAATAATTTCAATGGGTTCCTATGGGAGCGTACCCACCCTCCGAACAAATGCTTATAGCTCGGAAAGTTTTCCTCACATCACTTAACCGTATATACCGTTGCGACAAGGAGAGTCTGGGGATCGATATGGTTTGGAAAAATTTGCAGATTAAGTGAGAATTGAGCATGTTATGACGAGTTAAAAACAGGAGAAAATTTTAGAAACCGCACTCTGAGCTGCTCCAAAAATACATTGAACCCTATGGGAGCCGAAACCCTCCCTAGTGCCGAACAAAAATTCATAACTCAAAAACCGTATTTTCAATAATGTTCAAATTTAGAGGTCTTAGAAAGGACAAGTTTCTCTACCATTTAAAATTTAAATGAAGTTTCTAGGTGAAAGTATGAGGAAGTTATGGCAATTTGTTCGGCTGAAAATTGAAAAACCCGTTTTCTGAGAAGGAATCTACAGTGTATGATGTCACCCACTCTAAGAGCCTCCCATTGAAATGAATGGAGGGATTTTGAAGGAGTGATAGAAAGAGAAGGATGAGTGCAAAAATTCCGAAAACGGAAGTGATGGGAGCCGGTACGCCCGGGTCCGACCGTCTGAAATCCCGTGTCCGTAGCTTGAAAAATGACCGAGTTAGAGCACTTTGAAAATTAATTCCATAGAAATGACTGGGGAAAAACGGAGCGATAAACGAGTGTAGCGGACGAACGAGTGCGGGTATCGGAAAGCTGTATACAAGCCCACATCGTCGCTATAGGACGCACGATTTCCAGGTGGAACGGAGTCGATAGCTCGAAAGCTGCGGGACTAGTTAGGCGGACAAGGAAACGCGGAATAATAAGAATAAAAATAATAATAATATGACTTAAGAAGAACAATATATTGCGCCGCTGCTTAAAGCAGCAGGCGCAACATAATAATAATATGACTTAAGAAGAACAGTATATTGCGCGCTGCTGAAGCAGCTTGCGCAACATAACTAGAGGTCTACATTTCCAGGAGGAAACGCGAGATGTTGCGCCGCCTAAACCCCTGCCCCCCGATCCGCGTCTTTCCCGCTTAAAGCGAGGTCCTCGATACGGTAAACCCGCGTGGGTCACTAGGCGACGCCTATGGTGAAGGAGTTTACTGCTAAGCTGTTGGTAGTGGGATGTTAAGAGAGCACTGTCCCACAGCAGTTTACATTGGACTCTATGGAGCTGTGTAGGCCGTGAATGGAAAACGGGGTCAAAGGTCATGAAGCGGGTGGGCTATCGGCCTATAGTTTCACGTGGTGGGACCGTGGACTCTCGGGTCTGCCCGTTTGAGTTCTGGTGTCTCTAGCTCGAAAACTGACCGTGTGACAGCAGTTTGAAAGTTTGACAAAAGTTTATGGACATTTTTCCATTCATTCCTATGGGAGTAAAGATGAAAGTTCAAATGCTTACTGTGCGAAAACTATGTAACTTTTCCAAAAGCTGTATACAAGCCCGCATCCCACAGGGCAGCTCTACGAATGAAACTTTGAACGGAGTCGATATCTCGAAAACTGTGGGCGGAGTTAACCGGAAAAGAATGAACGATCCTCAGAATGAAGGGCAGCAAACGTAACACCAGGAGGAAACGCGAGATGTTGCGCCGCCGAAACCCCCGTCCCCCGATCCGCGTCTTAAAATGTTGAAAAGACAGCCAGTATATTGTGAATGAGGTCTTTTTTAAAAATTCCACCTTAAGAAACCCTGGATAATTAAGACGTCCCCCTTAAAAATGACCTTTAAAGTGTTACAGACTGCCTGTGTATTTCTGTGGCCCTCACAGCTCTCCCCGTCAGTGTCTGCCTCTGCCCCTCCCCCTCCCCCCTCTGTGTCTCTCTCACACGCACGCTCACAGAATACAACTGACAAACTCACGATTCAATGAATTTCGACCGGGGAGCACCCTCCAAAAAATCACCCGTAGCTCGAAAACTTTTCCCAACCAAAATTGAACGAAGCATACCGTAGCGACAAGGAGAGTCTGGTGCTCGAGATGGTGTAAAAATTTTTGCACTTTGAGCGAGATTTGATGGTGTAATTACGAGTTAAAAACAGGCAAAGTTTTGAAAATTTGCGTGCAGACCCGCTCTTAAAATACATTGAGCTCTATGGGAGGAAAACCCTCCCATGTGTCAAACAAAAATTCATAACTCAAGAACGGTATTCTCAAACGGTCTGAAACTTACAAGTGTGAGAAAGGGGAAATTTCTCTAGCATTTAAAGTTTAAATGAAGTCTGTAGGTGAAAGTATAAGGAAGTTATGGTGAAATGTTCGGCAGAAAATTGAAAAAGAAAAAAAAAAATTTCAATGGGTTCCTATGGGAGCGTACCCACCCTCCGAACAAATGCTTATAGCTCGGAAAGTTTTCCCCACATCACTTAACCGTATATACTGTTGCGACAAGGAGAGTCTGGGGATCGATATGGTATAAAAAATTTGCAGATTAAGTGAGAATTGAGCATGTTATGACGAGTTAAAAACAGGAGAAAATTTTAGAAACCGCACTCTGAGCTGCTCCAAAAATACATTGAACCCTATGGGAGCCGAAACCCTCCCTAGTGCCGAACAAAAATTCATAACTCAAAAACCGTATTTTCAATAATGTTCAAATTTAGAGGTCTTAGAAAGGACAAGTTTCTCTACCATTTAAAATTTAAATGAAGTTTCTAGGTGAAAGTATGAGGAAGTTATGGGGATTTGTTTGGCTGAAAAGTGAAAAACCCGTTTTCTGAGAAGGAATCTACAGTGTATGACGTCACCCACTGTAAGAGCCTCCCATTGAAATGAATGGAGGGATTTTGAAGGAGGAATAGAAAGGGAAGGATGAGTGCAAAAAATCTGAAAACGGAAGTGATGGGAGCCGGTACGCCCGGGTCCGACCGTCTGAAATCCCGTGTCCGTAGCTTGAAAAATGACCGAGTTAGAGCACTTTGAAAATTAATTCCATAGAAATGACTGGGGAAAAACGGAGCGATAAACGAGTGTAGCGGACGAACGAGTGCGGGTATCGGAAAGCTGTATACAAGCCCACATCGTCGCTATAGGACGCACGATTTCCAGGTGGAACGGAGTCGATAGCTCGAAAGCGGCGGGACTAGTTAAGCGGACAAGGAAACGCGGAATAATAAAAATAATAATAAAAATAATAATAATAATATGACTTACGGATAACAATATATTGCGCCGCTGCTTAAAGCAGCAGGCGCAACATAACTAGAGGTCTGCATTTCCAGGAGGAAACGCGAGATGTTGCACCGCCTAAACCCCCGCCCCCCGATCCGCGTCTTTCCCGCTTAAAGCGAGGTCCTCGATACGGTAAACCCGCGTGGGTCACTAGGCGACGCTTATGGTGAAGGAGTTTACTGCTAAGCTGTCGGTAGTGGGATGTTAAGAGAGCACTCTCCCACAGCAGTTTACATTGGACTCTATGGAGCTCTGTAGGCCGTGAATGGAAAACGGGGTCAAAGGTCATGAAGCGGGTGGGCTATCGGCCCATAAATTCACGTGGTGGGACCGTGGACTCTCGGGTGTGCCCGTTTGAATTCTGGTGTCTCTAGCTCGAAAACTGACCGTGTGACAGCAGTTTTAAAGTTTGACAAAAGTTTATGGACATTTTCCCATTCATTCCTATGGGAGAAAAGATGAAACTTCAAAGGCTTACTGTGCGAAAACTATGCAACTTTTCCAAAAGCTGTATACAAGCCCGCATCCCACAGGGAAGCTCTACGAAACAAACTTTGAACGGAGTCGATATCTCGAAAACTGTGGGCTGAGTTAACCGGACAAGAATGAACGATCCTCAGAATGAAGGGCAGCAAACGTAACACTAGAGGTCTGCATTTCCAGGAGGAAACGCGAGATGTTGCGCCGCCTAAACCCCTGCCCCCCGATCCGCGTCTTTCCCGCTTAAAGCGAGGTCCTCGATACGGTAAACCCACGTGGGTCACTAGGCGATGCTTATGGTGAAGGAGTTTACTGCTAAGCTATTGGTAGTGGGATGTTAAGAGAGCACTCTCCCACAGCAGTTTACATTGGACTCTATGGAGCTGTGTAGGCCGTGAATGGAAAACGGGGTCAAAGGTCATGAAGCGGGTGGGCTATCGGCCTATAGTTTCACGTGGTGGGACCTTGGACTCTCGGGTCTGCCCGTTTGAATTCTGGTGTCTCTAGCTCGAAAACTGAGCGTGTGACAGCAGTTTGAAAGTTTGACAAAAGTTTATGGACATTTTTCCATTCATTCCTATGGGAGTAAAGATGAAACTTCAAATGCTTACTGTGCAAAAACTATGCAACTTTTCCAAAAGCTGTATACAAGCCCGCATCCCACAGGGCAGCTCTACGAAACAAACTTTGAACGGAGTCGATATCTCGAAAACTGTGGGCGGAGTTAACCGGACAAGAATGAACGATCCTCAGAATGAAGGGCAGCAAACGTAACACTAGAGGTCTGCATTTCCAGGAGGAAACGCGAGATGTTGCGCCGCCTAAACCCCCGCCCCCCGATCCGCGTCTTTCCCGCTTAAAGCGAGGTCCTCGATACGGTAAACCCGCGTGGGTCACTAGGCGACGCTTATGGTGAAGGAGTTTACTGCTAAGCTGTCGGTAGTGGGATGTTAAGAGAGCACTCTCCCACAGCAGTTTACATTGGACTCTATGGAGCTGTGTAGGCCGTGAATGGAAAACGGGGTCAAAGGTCATGAAGCGGGTGGGCTATCGGCCTATAATTTCACGTGGTGGGACCTTGGACTCTCGGGTCTGCCCGTTTGAATTCTGGTGTCTCTAGCTCGAAAACTGAGCGTGTGACAGCAGTTTGAAAGTTTGACAAAAGTTTATGGACATTTTTCCATTCATTCCTATGGGAGTAAAGATGAAACTTCAAATGCTTACTGTGCAAAAACTATGCAACTTTTCCAAAAGCTGTATACAAGCCCGCATCCCACAGGGCAGCTCTACGAAACAAACTTTGAACGGAGTCGATATCTCGAAAACTGTGGGCGGAGTTAACCGGACAAGAATGAACGATCCTCAGAATGAAGGGCAGCAAACGTAACACTAGAGGTCTGCATTTCCAGGAGGAAACGCGAGATGTTGCACCGCCTAAACCCCCGCCCCCCGATCCGCGTCTTTCCCGCTTAAAGCGAGGTCCTCGATACGGTAAACCCGCGTGGGTCACTAGGCGACGCTTATGGTGAAGGAGTTTACTGCTAAGCTGTCGGTAGTGGGATGTTAAGAGAGCACTCTCCCACAGCAGTTTACATTGGACTCTATGGAGCTCTGTAGGCCGTGAAAGGAAAACGGGGTCAAAGGTCATGAAGCGGGTGGGCTATCAGCCCATAAATTCACGTGGTGGGACCGTGGACTCTCGGGTGTGCCCGTTTGAATTCTGGTGTCTCTAGCTCGAAAACTGACCGTGTGACAGCAGTTTTAAAGTTTGACAAAAGTTTATGGACATTTTCCCATTCATTCCTATGGGAGAAAAGATGAAACTTCAAAGGCTTACTGTGCGAAAACTATGCAACTTTTCCAAAAGCTGTATACAAGCCCGCATCCCACAGGGAAGCTCTACGAAACAAACTTTGAACGGAGTCGATATCTCGAAAACTGTGGGCTGAGTTAACCGGACAAGAATGAACGATCCTCAGAATGAAGGGCAGCAAACGTAACACTAGAGGTCTGCATTTCCAGGAGGAAACGTGAGATGTTGCGCCGCCTAAACCCCCGTCCCCCGATCCGCGTCTTTCCCGCTTAAAGCGAGGTCCTCGATACGGTAAACCCGCGTGGGTCACTAGGCGACGCTTATGGTGAAGGAGTTTACTGCTAAGCTGTTGGTAGTGGGATGTTAAGAGAGCACTCTCCCACAGCAGTTTACATTGGACTCTATGGAGCTCAGTAGGGCGTGAATAGAAAACGATAAATTTTGAATTCCACCTTTAAAAACAATTCCACCTTAAGAAACCCAGAATTGTATTGAAATGTCCACATCACAGGCCAAAAGCAAAAAAAGATGGCCAATACATTTTAAATACCACCTTAATAAAAATTCCACCTTAAGAAACCCACAGTTGTATTGACACGTCCACCTTTAAAAATGACCACTTTAAATAAAGCTTAAAATGTCGAAAAGACAGCCAGTATATTGTGAATGAGGTATTCTTTAAAAATTCCACCTTAAGAAACCCTGGATAATTAAGACGTCCCCCTTAAAAATGACCTTTAAAGTGTTACAGACTGCCTGTGTATTTCTGTGGCCCTCACAGCTCTTCCCCTCAGTCTCTGCCTCTGCCCCTCCCCCTCCCCCCTCTGTCTCTCTCACACGCATGCTCACAGAATACAACTGACAGACTCATGATTCAATGAATTTCGACCGGGGAGCACCCTCCAAAAAATCACCCGTAGCTCGAAAACTTTTCCCAACCAAAATTGAACGAAGCATACCGTAGCGACAAGGAGAGTCTTGTGCTCGAGATGGTGTAAAAATTTTTGCACTTTGAGCGAGATTTGATGGTGTAATTACGAGTTAAAAACAGGCAAAGTTTTGAAAATCTGCGTGCGACCCGCTCTTAAAATACATTGAGCTCTATGGGAGGAAAACCCTCCCAAGTGTCAAACAAAAATTCATAACTCAAGAACGGTATTCTCAAACGGTCTGAAACTTACAAGTGTGAGAAAGGGGAAATTTCTCTAGCATTTAAAGTTTAAATGAAGTCTGTAGGTGAAAGTATAAGGAAGTTATGGTGAAATGTTCGGCAGAAAATTGAAAAAGAAAAAAAATAATTTCAATGGGTTCCTATGGGAGCGTACCCACCCTCCGAACAAATGCTTATAGCTCGGAAAGTTTTCCTCACATCACTTAACCGTATATACCGTTGCGACAAGGAGAGTCTGGGGATCGATATGGTATAAAAAATTTGCAGATTAAGTGAGAATTGAGCATGTTATGACGAGTTAAAAACAGGAGAAAATTTTAGAAACCGCACTCTGAGCTGCTCCAAAAATACATTGAACCCTATGGGAGCCGAAACCGTCCCTAGTGCCGAACAAAAATTCATAACTCAAAAACCGTATTTTCAATAATGTTCAAATTTAGAGGTCTCAGAAAGGACAAGTTTCTCTACCATTTAAAATTTAAATGAAGTTTCTAGGTGAAACTATGAGGAAGTTATGGCGATTTGTTCGGCTGAAAAGTGAAAAAACGGCTTTTTGCCACTGAAACTACAGTGGATGACATCACCCCCACTCTAAGAGCCTCCCATTGAAATGAATGGAGGGATTTTGAAGGAGGAAAAGAAAGGGAAGGATGAGTGCAAAAATTCCGAAAACGGAAGTGATGGGAGCCGGTACGCCCGGGTCCGACCGTCTGAAATCCCGTGTCCGTAGCTTGAAAAATGACCGAGTTAGAGCACTTTGAAAATTAATTCCATAGAAATGACTGGGGAAAAACAGAGCGAAAAACGAGTGTAGCGGACGAACGAGTGCGGGTATCGGAAAGCTGTATACAAGCCCACATCGTCGCTATAGGACGCACGATTTCCAGGTGGAACGGAGTCGATAGCTCGAAAGCTGCGGGACTAGTTAAGCGGACAAGGAAACGCGGAATAATAAAAATAATAATAAAAATAATAATAATATGACTTACGGATAACAATATATTGCGCCGCTGCTTAAAGCAGCAGGCGCAACATAACTAGAGGTCTGCATTTCCAGGAGGAAACGCGAGATGTTGCGCCGCCTAAATCCCTGCCCCCCGATCCGCGTCTTTCCCGCTTAAAGCGAGGTCCTCGATACGGTAAACCCGCGTGGGTCACTAGGCGACGCTTATGGTGAAGGAGTTTACTGCTAAGCTGTCGGTAGTGGGATGTTAAGAGAGCACTGTCCCACAGCAGTTTACATTGGACTCTATGGAGCTGTGTAGGCCGTGAATGGAAAACGGGGTCAAAGGTCATGAAGCGGGTGGGCTATCGGCCCATAATTTCATGTGGTGGGACCGTGGACTCTCGGGTCTGCCCGTTTGAGTTCTGGTGTGTCTAGCTCGAAAACTGACCGTGTGACAGCAGTTTGAATGTTTGACAAAAGTTTATGGACATTTTTCCATTCATTCCTATGGGAGTAAAGATGAAAGTTCAAATGCTTACTGTGCGAAAACTATGTAACTTTTCCAAAAGCTGTATACAAGCCCGCATCCCACAGGGCAGCTCTACGAAACAAACTTTGAAGGGAGTCGATATCTCGAAAACTGTGGGCGGAGTTAACCGGACAAGAATGAACGATCCTCAGAATGAAGGGCAGCAAACGTAACACTAGAGGTCTGCATTTCCAGGAGGAAACGCGAGATGTTGCGCCGCCTAAACCCCTGCCCCCCGATCCGCGTCTTTCCCGCTTAAAGCGAGGTCCTCGATACGGTAAACCCGCGTGGGTCACTAGGCGACGCTTATGGTGAAGGAGTTTACTGCTAAGCTGTCGGTAGTGGGATGTTAAGAGAGCACTCTCCCACAGCAGTTTACATTGGACTCTATGGAGCTCTGTAGGCCGTGAATGGAAAACGGGGTCAAAGGTCATGAAGCGGGCGGGGTATCGGCCTATAATTTCACGTGGTGGGACCTTGGACTCTCGGGTCTGCCCGTTTGAATTCTGGTGTCTCTAGCTCGAAAACTGAGCGTGTGACAGCAGTTTGAAAGTTTGACAAAAGTTTATGGACATATTTCCATTCATTCCTATGGGACAAAAGATGAAACTTCAAATGCTTACTGTGCTAAAACTATGCAACTTTTCCAAAAGCTGTATACAAGCCCGCATCCCACAGGGCAGCTCTACGAAACAAACTTTGAACGGAGTCGATATCTCGAAAACTGTGGGCGGAGTTAACCGGACAAGAATGAACGATCCTCAGAATGAAGGGCAGCAAACGTAACACTAGAGGTCTGCATTTCCAGGAGGAAACGCGAGATGTTGCGCCGCCTAAACCCCCGCCCCCCGATCCGCGTCTTTCCCGCTTAAAGCGAGGTCCTCGATACGGTAAACCCGCGTGGGTCACTAGGCGACGCTTATGGTGAAGGAGTTTACTGCTAAGCTGTCGGTAGTGGGATGTTAAGAGAGCACTCTCCCACAGCAGTTTACATTGGACTCTATGGAGCTCTGTAGGCCGTGAAAGGAAAACGGGGTCAAAGGTCATGAAGCGGGTGGGCTATCGGCCCATAAATTCACGTGGTGGGACCGTGGACTCTCGGGTGTGCCCGTTTGAATTCTGGTGTCTCTAGCTCGAAAACTGACCGTGTGACAGCAGTTTTAAAGTTTGACAAAAGTTTATGGACATTTTCCCATTCATTCCTATGGGAGAAAAGATGAAACTTCAAAGGCTTACTGTGCGAAAACTATGCAACTTTTCCAAAAGCTGTATACAAGCCCGCATCCCACAGGGAAGCTCTACGAAACAAACTTTGAACGGAGTCGATATCTCGAAAACTGTGGGCTGAGTTAACCGGACAAGAATGAACGATCCTCAGAATGAAGGGCAGCAAACGTAACACTAGAGGTCTGCATTTCCAGGAGGAAACGTGAGATGTTGCGCCGCCTAAACCCCCGTCCCCCGATCCGCGTCTTTCCCGCTTAAAGCGAGGTCCTCGATACGGTAAACCCGCGTGGGTCACTAGGCGACGCTTATGGTGAAGGAGTTTACTGCTAAGCTGTTGGTAGTGGGATGTTAAGAGAGCACTCTCCCACAGCAGTTTACATTGGACTCTATGGAGCTCAGTAGGGCGTGAATAGAAAACGATAAATTTTGAATTCCACCTTTAAAAACAATTCCACCTTAAGAAACCCAGAATTGTATTGAAATGTCCACATCACAGGCCAAAAGCAAAAAAAGATGGCCAATACATTTTAAATACCACCTTAATAAAAATTCCACCTTAAGAAACCCACAGTTGTATTGACACGTCCACCTTTAAAAATGACCACTTTAAATAAAGCTTAAAATGTCGAAAAGACAGCCAGTATATTGTGAATGAGGTATTCTTTAAAAATTCCACCTTAAGAAACCCTGGATAATTAAGACGTCCCCCTTAAAAATGACCTTTAAAGTGTTACAGACTGCCTGTGTATTTCTGTGGCCCTCACAGCTCTTCCCCTCAGTCTCTGCCTCTGCCCCTCCCCCTCCCCCCTCTGTCTCTCTCACACGCATGCTCACAGAATACAACTGACAGACTCATGATTCAATGAATTTCGACCGGGGAGCACCCTCCAAAAAATCACCCGTAGCTCGAAAACTTTTCCCAACCAAAATTGAACGAAGCATACCGTAGCGACAAGGAGAGTCTTGTGCTCGAGATGGTGTAAAAATTTTTGCACTTTGAGCGAGATTTGATGGTGTAATTACGAGTTAAAAACAGGCAAAGTTTTGAAAATCTGCGTGCGACCCGCTCTTAAAATACATTGAGCTCTATGGGAGGAAAACCCTCCCAAGTGTCAAACAAAAATTCATAACTCAAGAACGGTATTCTCAAACGGTCTGAAACTTACAAGTGTGAGAAAGGGGAAATTTCTCTAGCATTTAAAGTTTAAATGAAGTCTGTAGGTGAAAGTATAAGGAAGTTATGGTGAAATGTTCGGCAGAAAATTGAAAAAGAAAAAAAATAATTTCAATGGGTTCCTATGGGAGCGTACCCACCCTCCGAACAAATGCTTATAGCTCGGAAAGTTTTCCTCACATCACTTAACCGTATATACCGTTGCGACAAGGAGAGTCTGGGGATCGATATGGTATAAAAAATTTGCAGATTAAGTGAGAATTGAGCATGTTATGACGAGTTAAAAACAGGAGAAAATTTTAGAAACCGCACTCTGAGCTGCTCCAAAAATACATTGAACCCTATGGGAGCCGAAACCGTCCCTAGTGCCGAACAAAAACTCATAACTCAAAAACCGTATTTTCAATAATGTTCAAATTTAGAGGTCTCAGAAAGGACAAGTTTCTCTACCATTTAAAATTTAAATGAAGTTTCTAGGTGAAACTATGAGGAAGTTATGGCGATTTGTTCGGCTGAAAAGTGAAAAAACGGCTTTTTGCCACTGAAACTACAGTGGATGACATCACCCCCACTCTAAGAGCCTCCCATTGAAATGAATGGAGGGATTTTGAAGGAGGAAAAGAAAGGGAAGGATGAGTGCAAAAATTCCGAAAACGGAAGTGATGGGAGCCGGTACGCCCGGGTCCGACCGTCTGAAATCCCGTGTCCGTAGCTTGAAAAATGACCGAGTTAGAGCACTTTGAAAATTAATTCCATAGAAATGACTGGGGAAAAACAGAGCGAAAAACGAGTGTAGCGGACGAACGAGTGCGGGTATCGGAAAGCTGTATACAAGCCCACATCGTCGCTATAGGACGCACGATTTCCAGGTGGAACGGAGTCGATAGCTCGAAAGCTGCGGGACTAGTTAAGCGGACAAGGAAACGCGGAATAATAAAAATAATAATAAAAATAATAATAATATGACTTACGGATAACAATATATTGCGCCGCTGCTTAAAGCAGCAGGCGCAACATAACTAGAGGTCTGCATTTCCAGGAGGAAACGCGAGATGTTGCGCCGCCTAAATCCCTGCCCCCCGATCCGCGTCTTTCCCGCTTAAAGCGAGGTCCTCGATACGGTAAACCCGCGTGGGTCACTAGGCGACGCTTATGGTGAAGGAGTTTACTGCTAAGCTGTCGGTAGTGGGATGTTAAGAGAGCACTCTCCCACAGCAGTTTACATTGGACTCTATGGAGCTCTGTAGGCCGTGAAAGGAAAACGGGGTCAAAGGTCATGAAGCGGTGGGCTATCGGCCCATAGTTTCACGTGCTGGGACCGTGGACCCTCGGGTCTGCCCGTTTGAGTTCTGGTGTCTCTAGCTCGAAAACTGACCGTGTGACAGCAGTTTTAAAGTTTGACAAAAGTTTATGGACATTTTTCCATTCATTCCTATGGGAGTAAAGATGAAACTTAAAATGCTTCCTGTGCGAAAACTATGTAACTTTTCCAAAAGCTGTATACAAGCCCGCATCCCACAGGGAAGCTCTACGAAACAAACTTTGAACGGAGTCGATATCTCGAAAACTGTGGGCGGAGTTAACCGGACAAGAACGAACGATCCTCAGAATGAAGGGCAGCAAACGTAACACTAGAGGTCTGCATTTCCAGGAGGAAACGCGAGATGTTGCGCCGCCTAAACCCCCGTCCCCCGATCCGCGTCTTTCCCGCTTAAAGCGAGGTCCTCGATACGGTAAACCCGCGTGGGTCACTAGGCGACGCTTATGGTGAAGGAGTTTACTGCTAAGCTGTTGGTAGTGGGATGTTAAGAGAGCACTGTCCCACAGCAGTTTACATTGGACTCTATGGAGCTGTGTAGGCCGTGAATGGAAAACGGGGTCAAAGGTCATGAAGCGGGTGGGCTATCGGCCTATAGTTTCACGTGGTGGGACCGTGGACTCTCGGGTCTGCCCGTTTGAGTTCTGGTGTCTCTAGCTCGAAAACTGACCGTGTGACAGCAGTTTGAAAGTTTGACAAAAGTTTATGGACATTTTTCCATTCATTCCTAAGGGAGTAAAGATGAAACTTCAAATGCTTACTGTGCGAAAACTATGTAACTTTTCCAAAAGCTGTATACAAGCCCGCATCCCACAGGGCAGCTCTACGAATGAAACTTTGAACGGAGTCGATATCTCGAAAACTGTGGGCGGAGTTAACCGGACAAGAACGAACGATCCTCAGAATGAAGGGCAGCAAACGTAACACTAGAGGTCTGCATTTCCAGGAGGAAACGCGAGATGTTGCGCCGCCTAAACCCCCGTCCCCCGATCCGCGTCTTTCCCGCTTAAAGCGAGGTCCTCGATACGGTAAACCCGCGTGGGTCACTAGGCGACGCTTATGGTGAAGGAGTTTACTGCTAAGCTGTCGGTAGTGGGATGTTAAGAGAGCACTCTCCCACAGCAGTTTACATTGGACTCTATGGAGCTCTGTAGGCCGTGAATGGAAAACGGGGTCAAAGGTCATGAAGCGGGTGGGCTATCGGCCCATAATTTCACGTGGCGGGACCGTGGACTCTCGGGTCTGCCCGTTTGAATTCTGGTGTCTCTAGCTCGAAAACTGACCGTGTGACAGCAGTTTGAAAGTTTGACAAAAGTTTATGGACATTTTTCCATTCATTCCTATGGGAGAAAAGATGAAACTTCAAATGCTTACTGTGCAAAAACTATGCAACTTTTCCAAAAGCTGTATACAAGCCCGCATCCCACAGGGCAGCTCTACGAAACAAACTTTGAACGGAGTCGATATCTCGAAAACTGTGGGCGGAGTTAACCGGACAAGAACGAACGATCCTCAGAATGAAGGGCAGCAAACGTAACACTAGAGGTCTGCATTTCCAGGAGGAAACGCGAGATGTTGCGCCGCCTAAACCCCTGCCCCCCGATCCGCGTCTTTCCCGCTTAAAGCGAGGTCCTCGATACGGTAAACCCACGTGGGTCACTAGGCGATGCTTATGGTGAAGGAGTTTACTGCTAAGCTATTGGTAGTGGGATGTTAAGAGAGCACTCTCCCACAGCAGTTTACATTGGACTCTATGGAGCTGTGTAGGCCGTGAATGGAAAACGGGGTCAAAGGTCATGAAGCGGGTGGGCTATCGGCCTATAGTTTCACGTGGTGGGACCGTGGACCCTCGGGTCTGCCCGTTTGAATTCTGGTGTCTCTAGCTCGAAAACTGAGCGTGTGACAGCAGTTTGAAAGTTTGACAAAAGTTTATGGACATTTTTCCATTCATTCCTATGGGAGTAAAGATGAAACTTCAAATGCTTACTGTGCAAAAACTATGCAACTTTTCCAAAAGCTGTATACAAGCCCGCATCCCACAGGGCAGCTCTACGAAACAAACTTTGAACGGAGTCGATATCTCGAAAACTGTGGGCGGAGTTAACCGGACAAGAATGAACGATCCTCAGAATGAAGGGCAGCAAACGTAACACTAGAGGTCTGCATTTCCAGGAGGAAACGCGAGATGTTGCGCCGCCTAAACCCCCGCCCCCCGATCCGCGTCTTTCCCGCTTAAAGCGAGGTCCTCGATACGGTAAACCCGCGTGGGTCACTAGGCGACGCTTATGGTGAAGGAGTTTACTGCTAAGCTGTCGGTAGTGGGATGTTAAGAGAGCACTCTCCCACAGCAGTTTACATTGGACTCTATGGAGCTGTGTAGGCCGTGAATGGAAAACGGGGTCAAAGGTCATGAAGCGGGTGGGCTATCGGCCTATAATTTCACGTGGTGGGACCTTGGACTCTCGGGTCTGCCCGTTTGAAATCTGGTGTCTCTAGCTCGAAAACTGAGCGTGTGACAGCAGTTTGAAAGTTTGACAAAAGTTTATGGACATTTTTCCATTCATTCCTATGGGAGTAAAGATGAAACTTCAAATGGTTACTGTGCGAAAACTATGCAACTTTTCCAAAAGCTGTATACAAGCCCGCATCCCACAGGGAAGCTCTACGAAACAAACTTTGAACGGAGTCGATATCTCGAAAACTGTGGGCGGAGTTAACCGGACAAGAATGAACGATTCTCAGAATGAAGGGCAGCAAACGTAACACTAGAGGTCTGCATTTCCAGGAGGAAACGCGAGATGTTGCGCCGCCTAAACCCCCGCCCCCCGATCCGCGTCTTTCCCGCTTAAAGCGAGGTCCTCGATACGGTAAACCCGCGTGGGTCACTAGGCGACGCTTATGGTGAAGGAGTTTACTGCTAAGCTGTCGGTAGTGGGATGTTAAGAGAGCACTCTCCCACAGCAGTTTACATTGGACTCTATGGAGCTCTGTAGGCCGTGAAAGGAAAACGGGGTCAAAGGTCATGAAGCGGGTGGGCTATCGGCCCATAAATTCACGTGGTGGGACCGTGGACTCTCGGGTGTGCCCGTTTGAATTCTGGTGTCTCTAGCTCGAAAACTGACCGTGTGACAGCAGTTTTAAAGTTTGACAAAAGTTTATGGACATTTTCCCATTCATTCCTATGGGAGAAAAGATGAAACTTCAAAGGCTTACTGTGCGAAAACTATGCAACTTTTCCAAAAGCTGTATACAAGCCCGCATCCCACAGGGAAGCTCTACGAAACAAACTTTGAACGGAGTCGATATCTCGAAAACTGTGGGCTGAGTTAACCGGACAAGAATGAACGATCCTCAGAATGAAGGGCAGCAAACGTAACACTAGAGGTCTGCATTTCCAGGAGGAAACGCGAGATGTTGCGCCGCCTAAATCCCTGCCCCCCGATCCGCGTCTTTCCCGCTTAAAGCGAGGTCCTCGATACGGTAAACCCGCGTGGGTCACTAGGCGACACTTATGGTGAAGGAGTTTACTGCTAAGCTGTCGGTAGTGGGATGTTAAGAGAGCACTGTCCCACAGCAGTTTACATTGGACTCTATGGAGCTGTGTAGGCCGTGAATGGAAAACGGGGTCAAAGGTCATGAAGCGGGTGGGCTATCGGCCCATAATTTCATGTGGTGGGACCGTGGACTCTCGGGTCTGCCCGTTTGAGTTCTGGTGTGTCTAGCTCGAAAACTGACCGTGTGACAGCAGTTTGAATGTTTGACAAAAGTTTATGGACATTTTTCCATTCATTCCTATGGGAGTAAAGATGAAAGTTCAAATGCTTACTGTGCGAAAACTATGTAACTTTTCCAAAAGCTGTATACAAGCCCGCATCCCACAGGGCAGCTCTACGAAACAAACTTTGAAGGGAGTCGATATCTCGAAAACTGTGGGCGGAGTTAACCGGACAAGAATGAACGATCCTCAGAATGAAGGGCAGCAAACGTAACACTAGAGGTCTGCATTTCCAGGAGGAAACGCGAGATGTTGCGCCGCCTAAACCCCTGCCCCCCGATCCGCGTCTTTCCCGCTTAAAGCGAGGTCCTCGATACGGTAAACCCGCGTGGGTCACTAGGCGACGCTTATGGTGAAGGAGTTTACTGCTAAGCTGTCGGTAGTGGGATGTTAAGAGAGCACTCTCCCACAGCAGTTTACATTGGACTCTATGGAGCTCTGTAGGCCGTGAATGGAAAACGGGGTCAAAGGTCATGAAGCGGGCGGGGTATCGGCCTATAATTTCACGTGGTGGGACCTTGGACTCTCGGGTCTGCCCGTTTGAATTCTGGTGTCTCTAGCTCGAAAACTGAGCGTGTGACAGCAGTTTGAAAGTTTGACAAAAGTTTATGGACATATTTCCATTCATTCCTATGGGACAAAAGATGAAACTTCAAATGCTTACTGTGCTAAAACTATGCAACTTTTCCAAAGGCTGTATACAAGCTCGCATCCCACAGGGCAGCTCTACGAAACAAACTTTGAACGGAGTCGATATCTCGAAAACTGTGGGCGGAGTTAACCGGACAAGAATGAACGATCCTCAGAATGAAGGGCAGCAAACGTAACACTAGAGGTCTGCATTTCCAGGAGGAAACGCGAGATGTTGCGCCGCCTAAATCCCTGCCCCCCGATCCGCGTCTTTCCCGCTTAAAGCGAGGTCCTCGATACGGTAAACCCGCGTGGGTCACTAGGCGACGCTTATGGTGAAGGAGTTTACTGCTAAGCTGTCGGTAGTGGGATGTTAAGAGAGCACTCTCCCACAGCAGTTTACATTGGACTCTATGGAGCTCTGTAGGCCGTGAAAGGAAAACGGGGTCAAAGGTCATGAAGCGGGTGGGCTATCGGCCCATAGTTTCACGTGCTGGGACCGTGGACCCTCGGGTCTGCCCGTTTGAGTTCTGGTGTCTCTAGCTCGAAAACTGACCGTGTGACAGCAGTTTTAAAGTTTGACAAAAGTTTATGGACATTTTTCCATTCATTCCTATGGGAGTAAAGATGAAACTTAAAATGCTTCCTGTGCGAAAACTATGTAACTTTTCCAAAAGCTGTATACAAGCCCGCATCCCACAGGGAAGCTCTACGAAACAAACTTTGAACGGAGTCGATATCTCGAAAACTGTGGGCGGAGTTAACCGGACAAGAACGAACGATCCTCAGAATGAAGGGCAGCAAACGTAACACTAGAGGTCTGCATTTCCAGGAGGAAACGCGAGATGTTGCGCCGCCTAAACCCCCGTCCCCCGATCCGCGTCTTTCCCGCTTAAAGCGAGGTCCTCGATACGGTAAACCCGCGTGGGTCACTAGGCGAAGCTTATGGTGAAGGAGTTTACTGCTAAGCTGTTGGTAGTGGGATGTTAAGAGAGCACTGTCCCACAGCAGTTTACATTGGACTCTATGGAGCTGTGTAGGCCGTGAATGGAAAACGGGGTCAAAGGTCATGAAGCGGGTGGGCTATCGGCCTATAGTTTCACGTGGTGGGACCGTGGACTCTCGGGTCTGCCCGTTTGAGTTCTGGTGTCTCTAGCTCGAAAACTGACCGTGTGACAGCAGTTTGAAAGTTTGACAAAAGTTTATGGACATTTTTCCATTCATTCCTATGGGAGTAAAGATGAAACTTCAAATGCTTACTGTGCGAAAACTATGTAACTTTTCCAAAAGCTGTATACAAGCCCGCATCCCACAGGGCAGCTCTACGAATGAAACTTTGAACGGAGTCGATATCTCGAAAACTGTGGGCGGAGTTAACCGGACAAGAACGAACGATCCTCAGAATGAAGGGCAGCAAACGTAACACTAGAGGTCTGCATTTCCAGGAGGAAACGCGAGATGTTGCGCCGCCTAAACCCCCGTCCGCCGATCCGCGTCTTTCCCGCTTAAAGCGAGGTCCTCGATACGGTAAACCCGCGTGGGTCACTAGGCGACGCTTATGGTGAAGGAGTTTACTGCTAAGCTGTCGGTAGTGGGATGTTAAGAGAGCAGTCTCCCACAGCAGTTTACATTGGACTCTATGGAGCTCTGTAGGCCGTGAATGGAAAACGGGGTCAAAGGTCATGAAGCGGGTGGGCTATCGGCCCATAATTTCACGTGGCGGGACCGTGGACTCTCGGGTCTGCCCGTTTGAATTCTGGTGTCTCTAGCTCGAAAACTGACCGTGTGACAGCAGTTTGAAAGTTTGACAAAAGTTTATGGACATTTTTCCATTCATTCCTATGGGAGAAAAGATGAAACTTCAAATGCTTACTGTGCAAAAACTATGCAACTTTTCCAAAAGCTGTATACAAGCCCGCATCCCACAGGGCAGCTCTACGAAACAAACTTTGAACGGAGTCGATATCTCGAAAACTGTGGGCGGAGTTAACCGGACAAGAACGAACGATCCTCAGAATGAAGGGCAGCAAACGTAACACTAGAGGTCTGCATTTCCAGGAGGAAACGCGAGATGTTGCGCCGCCTAAATCCCTGCCCCCCGATCCGCGTCTTTCCCGCTTAAAGCGAGGTCCTCGATACGGTAAACCCGCGTGGGTCACTAGGCGACGCTTATGGTGAAGGAGTTTACTGCTAAGCTGTTGGTAGTGGGATGTTAAGAGAGCACTGTCCCACAGCAGTTTACATTGGACTCTATGGAGCTGTGTAGGCCGTGAATGGAAAACGGGGTCAAAGGTCATGAAGCGGGTGGGCTATCGGCCTATAGTTTCACGTGGTGGGACCGTGGACTCTCGGGTCTGCCCGTTTGAGTTCTGGTGTCTCTAGCTCGAAAACTGACCGTGTGACAGCAGTTTGAAAGTTTGACAAAAGTTTATGGACATTTTTCCATTCATTCCTATGGGAGTAAAGATGAAACTTCAAATGCTTACTGTGCGAAAACTATGTAACTTTTCCAAAAGCTGTATACAAGCCCGCATCCCACAGGGCAGCTCTACGAATGAAACTTTGAACGGAGTCGATATCTCGAAAACTGTGGGCGGAGTTAACCGGACAAGAACGAACGATCCTCAGAATGAAGGGCAGCAAACGTAACACTAGAGGTCTGCATTTCCAGGAGGAAACGCGAGATGTTGCGCCGCCTAAACCCCCGTCCCCCGATCCGCGTCTTTCCCGCTTAAAGCGAGGTCCTCGATACGGTAAACCCGCGTGGGTCACTAGGCGACGCTTATGGTGAAGGAGTTTACTGCTAAGCTGTTGGTAGTGGGATGTTAAGAGAGCACTGTCCCACAGCAGTTTACATTGGACTCTATGGAGCTGTGTAGGCCGTGAATGGAAAACGGGGTCAAAGGTCATGAAGCGGGTGGGCTATCGGCCTATAGTTTCACGTGGTGGGACCGTGGACTCTCGGGTCTGCCCGTTTGAGTTCTGGTGTCTCTAGCTCGAAAACTGACCGTGTGACAGCAGTTTGAAAGTTTGACAAAAGTTTATGGACATTTTTCCATTCATTCCTATGGGAGTAAAGATGAAACTTCAAATGCTTACTGTGCGAAAACTATGTAACTTTTCCAAAAGCTGTATACAAGCCCGCATCCCACAGGGCAGCTCTACGAATGAAACTTTGAACGGAGTCGATATCTCGAAAACTGTGGGCGGAGTTAACCGGACAAGAACGAACGATCCTCAGAATGAAGGGCAGCAAACGTAACACTAGAGGTCTGCATTTCCAGGAGGAAACGCGAGATGTTGCGCCGCCTAAACCCCCGTCCCCCGATCCGCGTCTTTCCCGCTTAAAGCGAGGTCCTCGATACGGTAAACCCGCGTGGGTCACTAGGCGACGCTTATGGTGAAGGAGTTTACTGCTAAGCTGTTGGTAGTGGGATGTTAAGAGAGCACTGTCCCACAGCAGTTTACATTGGACTCTATGGAGCTGTGTAGGCCGTGAATGGAAAACGGGGTCAAAGGTCATGAAGCGGGTGGGCTATCGGCCTATAGTTTCACGTGGTGGGACCGTGGACTCTCGGGTCTGCCCGTTTGAGTTCTGGTGTCTCTAGCTCGAAAACTGACCGTGTGACAGCAGTTTGAAAGTTTGACAAAAGTTTATGGACATTTTTCCATTCATTCCTATGGGAGTAAAGATGAAACTTCAAATGCTTACTGTGCGAAAACTATGTAACTTTTCCAAAAGCTGTATACAAGCCCGCATCCCACAGGGCAGCTCTACGAATGAAACTTTGAACGGAGTCGATATCTCGAAAACTGTGGGCGGAGTTAACCGGACAAGAACGAACGATCCTCAGAATGAAGGGCAGCAAACGTAACACTAGAGGTCTGCATTTCCAGGAGGAAACGCGAGATGTTGCGCCGCCTAAACCCCCGTCCGCCGATCCGCGTCTTTCACGCTTAAAGCGAGGTCCTCGATACGGTAAACCCGCGTGGGTCACTAGGCGACGCTTATGGTGAAGGAGTTTACTGCTAAGCTGTCGGTAGTGGGATGTTAAGAGAGCACTCTCCCACAGCAGTTTACATTGGACTCTATGGAGCTCTGTAGGCCGTGAATGGAAAACGGGGTCAAAGGTCATGAAGCGGGTGGGCTATCGGCCCATAATTTCACGTGGCGGGACCGTGGACTCTCGGGTCTGCCCGTTTGAATTCTGGTGTCTCTAGCTCGAAAACTGACCGTGTGACAGCAGTTTGAATGTTTGACAAAAGTTTATGGACATTTTTCCATTCATTCCTATGGGAGAAAAGATGAAACTTCAAATGCTTACTGTGCAAAAACTATGCAACTTTTCCAAAAGCTGTATACAAGCCCGCATCCCACAGGGCAGCTCTACGAAACAAACTTTGAACGGAGTCGATATCTCGAAAACTGTGGGCGGAGTTAACCGGACAAGAACGAACGATCCTCAGAATGAAGGGCAGCAAACGTAACACTAGAGGTCTGCATTTCCAGGAGGAAACGCGAGATGTTGCGCCGCCTAAACCCCTGCCCCCCGATCCGCGTCTTTCCCGCTTAAAGCGAGGTCCTCGATACGGTAAACCCACGTGGGTCACTAGGCGATGCTTATGGTGAAGGAGTTTACTGCTAAGCTATTGGTAGTGGGATGTTAAGAGAGCACTCTCCCACAGCAGTTTACATTGGACTCTATGGAGCTGTGTAGGCCGTGAATGGAAAACGGGGTCAAAGGTCATGAAGCGGGTGGGCTATCGGCCTATAGTTTCACGTGGTGGGACCGTGGAACCTCGGGTCTGCCCGTTTGAATTCTGGTGTCTCTAGCTCGAAAACTGAGCGTGTGACAGCAGTTTGAAAGTTTGACAAAAGTTTATGGACATTTTTCCATTCATTCCTATGGGAGTAAAGATGAAACTTCAAATGCTTACTGTGCAAAAACTATGCAACTTTTCCAAAAGCTGTATACAAGCCCGCATCCCACAGGGCAGCTCTACGAAACAAACTTTGAACGGAGTCGATATCTCGAAAACTGTGGGCGGAGTTAACCGGACAAGAATGAACGATCCTCAGAATGAAGGGCAGCAAACGTAACACTAGAGGTCTGCATTTCCAGGAGGAAACGCGAGATGTTGCGCCGCCTAAACCCCCGCCCCCCGATCCGCGTCTTTCCCGCTTAAAGCGAGGTCCTCGATACGGTAAACCCGCGTGGGTCACTAGGCGACGCTTATGGTGAAGGAGTTTACTGCTAAGCTATTGGTAGTGGGATGTTAAGAGAGCACTCTCCCACAGCAGTTTACATTGGACTCTATGGAGCTGTGTAGGCCGTGAATGGAAAACGGGGTCAAAGGTCATGAAGCGGGTGGGCTATCGGCCTATAGTTTCACGTGGTGGGACCGTGGACCCTCGGGTCTGCCCGTTTGAATTCTGGTGTCTCTAGCTCGAAAACTGAGCGTGTGACAGCAGTTTGAAAGTTTGACAAAAGTTTATGGACATTTTTCCATTCATTCCTATGGGAGTAAAGATGAAACTTCAAATGCTTACTGTGCAAAAACTATGCAACTTTTCCAAAAGCTGTATACAAGCCCGCATCCCACAGGGCAGCTCTACGAAACAAACTTTGAACGGAGTCGATATCTCGAAAACTGTGGGCGGAGTTAACCGGACAAGAATGAACGATCCTCAGAATGAAGGGCAGCAAACGTAACACTAGAGGTCTGCATTTCCAGGAGGAAACGCGAGATGTTGCGCCGCCTAAACCCCCGCCCCCCGATCCGCGTCTTTCCCGCTTAAAGCGAGGTCCTCGATACGGTAAACCCGCGTGGGTCACTAGGCGACGCTTATGGTGAAGGAGTTTACTGCTAAGCTGTCGGTAGTGGGATGTTAAGAGAGCACTCTCCCACAGCAGTTTACATTGGACTCTATGGAGCTGTGTAGGCCGTGAATGGAAAACGGGGTCAAAGGTCATGAAGCGGGTGGGCTATCGGCCTATAATTTCACGTGGTGGGACCTTGGACTCTCGGGTCTGCCCGTTTGAATTCTGGTGTCTCTAGCTCGAAAACTGAGCGTGTGACAGCAGTTTGAAAGTTTGACAAAAGTTTATGGACATTTTTCCATTCATTCCTATGGGAGTAAAGATGAAACTTCAAATGGTTACTGTGCGAAAACTATGCAACTTTTCCAAAAGCTGTATACAAGCCCGCATCCCACAGGGAAGCTCTACGAAACAAACTTTGAACGGAGTCGATATCTCGAAAACTGTGGGCGGAGTTAACCGGACAAGAATGAACGATCCTCAGAATGAAGGGCAGCAAACGTAACACTAGAGGTCTGCATTTCCAGGAGGAAACGCGAGATGTTGCACCGCCTAAACCCCCGCCCCCCGATCCGCGTCTTTCCCGCTTAAAGCGAGGTCCTCGATACGGTAAACCCGCGTGGGTCACTAGGCGACGCTTATGGTGAAGGAGTTTACTGCTAAGCTGTCGGTAGTGGGATGTTAAGAGAGCACTCTCCCACAGTAGTTTACATTGGACTCTATGGAGCTCTGTAGGCCGTGAAAGGAAAACGGGGTCAAAGGTCATGAAGCGGGTGGGCTATCGGCCCATAAATTCACGTGGTGGGACCGTGGACTCTCGGGTCTGCCCGTTTGAATTCTGGTGTCTCTAGCTCGAAAACTGACCGTGTGACAGCAGTTTTAAAGTTTGACAAAAGTTTATGGACATTTTCCCATTCATTCCTATGGGAGAAAAGATGAAACTTCAAAGGCTTACTGTGCGAAAACTATGCAACTTTTCCAAAAGCTGTATACAAGCCCGCATCCCACAGGGAAGCTCTACGAAACAAACTTTGAACGGAGTCGATATCTCGAAAACTGTGGGCTGAGTTAACCGGACAAGAATGAACGATCCTCAGAATGAAGGGCAGCAAACGTAACACTAGAGGTCTGCATTTCCAGGAGGAAACGTGAGATGTTGCGCCGCCTAAACCCCCGTCCCCCGATCCGCGTCTTTCCCGCTTAAAGCGAGGTCCTCGATACGGTAAACCCGCGTGGGTCACTAGGCGACGCTTATGGTGAAGGAGTTTACTGCTAAGCTGTTGGTAGTGGGATGTTAAGAGAGCACTCTCCCACAGCAGTTTACATTGGACTCTATGGAGCTCAGTAGGGCGTGAATAGAAAACGATAAATTTTGAATTCCACCTTTAAAAACAATTCCACCTTAAGAAACCCAGAATTGTATTGAAATGTCCACATCACAGGCCAAAAGCAAAAAAAGATGGCCAATACATTTTAAATACCACCTTAATAAAAATTCCACCTTAAGAAACCCACAGTTGTATTGACACGTCCACCTTTAAAAATGACCACTTTAAATAAAGCTTAAAATGTCGAAAAGACAGCCAGTATATTGTGAATGAGGTATTCTTTAAAAATTCCACCTTAAGAAACCCTGGATAATTAAGACGTCCCCCTTAAAAATGACCTTTAAAGTGTTACAGACTGCCTGTGTATTTCTGTGGCCCTCACAGCTCTTCCCCTCAGTCTCTGCCTCTGCCCCTCCCCCTCCCCCCTCTGTCTCTCTCACACGCATGCTCACAGAATACAACTGACAGACTCATGATTCAATGAATTTCGACCGGGGAGCACCCTCCAAAAAATCACCCGTAGCTCGAAAACTTTTCCCAACCAAAATTGAACGAAGCATACCGTAGCGACAAGGAGAGTCTTGTGCTCGAGATGGTATAAAAATTTTTGCACTTTGAGCGAGATTTGATGGTGTAATTACGAGTTAAAAACAGGCAAAGTTTTGAAAATCTGCGTGCGACCCGCTCTTAAAATACATTGAGCTCTATGGGAGGAAAACCCTCCCAAGTGTCAAACAAAAATTCATAACTCAAGAACGGTATTCTCAAACGGTCTGAAACTTACAAGTGTGAGAAAGGGGAAATTTCTCTAGCATTTAAAGTTTAAATGAAGTCTGTAGGTGAAAGTATAAGGAAGTTATGGTGAAATGTTCGGCAGAAAATTGAAAAAGAAAAAAAATAATTTCAATGGGTTCCTATGGGAGCGTACCCACCCTCCGAACAAATGCTTATAGCTCGGAAAGTTTTTCTCACATCACTTAACCGTATATACCGTTGCGACAAGGAGAGTCTGGGGATCGATATGGTATAAAAAATTTGCAGATTAAGTGAGAATTGAGCATGTTATGACGAGTTAAAAACAGGAGAAAATTTTAGAAACCGCACTCTGAGCTGCTCCAAAAATACATTGAACCCTATGGGAGCCGAAACCGTCCCTAGTGCCGAACAAAAATTCATAACTCAAAAACCGTATTTTCAATAATGTTCAAATTTAGAGGTCTCAGAAAGGACAAGTTTCTCTACCATTTAAAATTTAAATGAAGTTTCTAGGTGAAACTATGAGGAAGTTATGGCGATTTGTTCGGCTGAAAAGTGAAAAAACGGCTTTTTGCCACTGAAACTACAGTGGATGACATCACCCCCACTCTAAGAGCCTCCCATTGAAATGAATGGAGGGATTTTGAAGGAGGAAAAGAAAGGGAAGGATGAGTGCAAAAATTCCGAAAACGGAAGTGATGGGAGCCGGTACGCCCGGGTCCGACCGTCTGAAATCCCGTGTCCGTAGCTTGAAAAATGACCGAGTTAGAGCACTTTGAAAATTAATTCCATAGAAATGACTGGGGAAAAACAGAGCGAAAAACGAGTGTAGCGGACGAACGAGTGCGGGTATCGGAAAGCTGTATACAAGCCCACATCGTCGCTATAGGACGCACGATTTCCAGGTGGAACGGAGTCGATAGCTCGAAAGCTGCGGGACTAGTTAAGCGGACAAGGAAACGCGGAATAATAAAAATAATAATAAAAATAATAATAATATGACTTACGGATAACAATATATTGCGCCGCTGCTTAAAGCAGCAGGCGCAACATAACTAGAGGTCTGCATTTCCAGGAGGAAACGCGAGATGTTGCGCCGCCTAAACCCCCGTCCCCCGATCCGCGTCTTTACCGCTTAAAGCGAGGTCCTCGATACGGTAAACCCGCGTGGGTCACTAGGCGACGCTTATGGTGAAGGAGTTTACTGCTAAGCTGTTGGTAGTGGGATGTTAAGAGAGCACTGTCCCACAGCAGTTTACATTGGACTCTATGGAGCTGTGTAGGCCGTGAATGGAAAACGGGGTCAAAGGTCATGAAGCGGGTGGGCTATCGGCCTATAATTTCACGTGGTGGGACCTTGGACCCTCGGGTCTGCCCGTTTGAGTTCTGGTGTCTGTAGCTCGAAAACTGAGCGTGTGACAGCAGTTTGAAAGTTTGACAAAAGTTTATGGACATTTTACCATTCATTCCTATGGGAGTAAAGATGAAAGTTCAAAGGCTTCCTGTGCAAAAACTATGCAACTTTTCCAAAAGCTGTATACAAGCCCGCATCCCACAGGGCAGCTCTACGAAACAAACTTTGAACGGAGTCGATATCTCGAAAACTGTGGGCGGAGTTAACCGGACAAGAATGAACGATCCTCAGAATGAAGGGCAGCAAACGTAACTAGAGGTCTGCATTTCCAGGAGGAAACGCGAGATGTTGCGCCGCCTAAACCCCCGTCCCCCGATCCGCGTCTTTCCCGCTTAAAGCGAGGTCCTCGATACGGTAAACCCGCGTGGGTCACTAGGCGACGCTTATGGTGAAGGAGTTTACTGCTAAGCTGTTGGTAGTGGGATGTTAAGAGAGCACTCTCCCACAGCAGTTTACATTGGACTCTATGGAGATGTGTAGGCCGTGAATGGAAAACGGGGTCAAAGGTCATGAAGCGGGTGGGCTATCGGCCTATATTTTCACGTGGTGGGACCGTGGACCCTCGGGTCTGCCCGTTTGAATTCTGGTGTCTCTAGCTCGAAAACTGAGCGTGTGACAGCAGTTTGAAAGTTTGACAAAAGTTTATGGACATTTTTCCATTCATTCCTATGGGAGTAAAGATGAAACTTCAAATGCTTACTGTGCAAAAACTATGCAACTTTTCCAAAAGCTGTATACAAGCCCGCATCCCACAGGGCAGCTCTACGAAACAAACTTTGAACGGAGTCGATATCTCGAAAACTGTGGGCGGAGTTAACCGGACAAGAATGAACGATCCTCAGAATGAAGGGCAGCAAACGTAACACCAGGAGGAAACGCGAGATGTTGCGCCGCCTAAATCCCTGCCCCCCGATCCGCGTCTTTCCCGCTTAAAGCGAGGTCCTCGATACGGTAAACCCGCGTGGGTCACTAGGCGACGCTTATGGTGAAGGAGTTTACTGCTAAGCTGTCGGTAGTGGGATGTTAAGAGAGCACTGTCCCACAGCAGTTTACATTGGACTCTATGGAGCTGTGTAGGCCGTGAATGGAAAACGGGGTCAAAGGTCATGAAGCGGGTGGGCTATCGGCCCATAATTTCATGTGGTGGGACCGTGGACTCTCGGGTCTGCCCGTTTGAGTTCTGGTGTGTCTAGCTCGAAAACTGACCGTGTGACAGCAGTTTGAATGTTTGACAAAAGTTTATGGACATTTTTCCATTCATTCCTATGGGAGTAAAGATGAAAGTTCAAATGCTTACTGTGCGAAAACTATGTAACTTTTCCAAAAGCTGTATACAAGCCCGCATCCCACAGGGCAGCTCTACGAAACAAACTTTGAAGGGAGTCGATATCTCGAAAACTGTGGGCGGAGTTAACCGGACAAGAATGAACGATCCTCAGAATGAAGGGCAGCAAACGTAACACTAGAGGTCTGCATTTCCAGGAGGAAACGCGAGATGTTGCGCCGCCTAAATCCCTGCCCCCCGATCCGCGTCTTTCCCGCTTAAAGCGAGGTCCTCGATACGGTAAACCCGCGTGGGTCACTAGGCGACGCTTATGGTGAAGGAGTTTACTGCTAAGCTGTCGGTAGTGGGATGTTAAGAGAGCACTGTCCCACAGCAGTTTACATTGGACTCTATGGAGCTGTGTAGGCCGTGAATGGAAAACGGGGTCAAAGGTCATGAAGCGGGTGGGCTATCGGCCCATAATTTCATGTGGTGGGACCGTGGACTCTCGGGTCTGCCCGTTTGAGTTCTGGTGTGTCTAGCTCGAAAACTGACCGTGTGACAGCAGTTTGAATGTTTGACAAAAGTTTATGGACATTTTTCCATTCATTCCTATGGGAGTAAAGATGAAAGTTCAAATGCTTACTGTGCGAAAACTATGTAACTTTTCCAAAAGCTGTATACAAGCCCGCATCCCACAGGGCAGCTCTACGAAACAAACTTTGAAGGGAGTCGATATCTCGAAAACTGTGGGCGGAGTTAACCGGACAAGAATGAACGATCCTCAGAATGAAGGGCAGCAAACGTAACACTAGAGGTCTGCATTTCCAGGAGGAAACGCGAGATGTTGCGCCGCCTAAACCCCTGCCCCCCGATCCGCGTCTTTCCCGCTTAAAACGAGGTCCTCGATACGGTAAACCCACGTGGGTCACTAGGCGACGCTTATGGTGAAGGAGTTTACTGCTAAGCTGTTGGTAGTGGGATGTTAAGAGAGCACTGTCCCACAGCAGTTTACATTGGACTCTATGGAGCTCTGTAGGCCGTGAAAGGAAAACGGGGTCAAAGGTCATGAAGCGGGTGGGCTATCGGCCCATAATTTCACGTGGTGGGACCGTGGACCCTCGGGTCTGCCCGTTTGAGTTCTGGTGTCTCTAGCTCGAAAACTGAGCGTGTGACAGCAGTTTTAAAGTTTGGCAAAAGTTTATGGACATTTTTCCATTCTTTCCTATGGGAGTAAAGATGAAATTCAAATGCTTCCTGTGCGAAAACTATGCAACTTTTCCAAAAGCTGTATACAAGCCCGCATCCCACAGGGCAGCTCTACGAAACAAACTTTGAACGGAGTCTATATCTCGAAAACTGTGGGCGGAGTTAACCGGACAAAAATGAACGATCCTCAGAATTAAGGGCAGCAAACGTAACACTAGAGGTCTGCATTTCCAGGAGGAAACGCGAGATGTTGCGCCGCCTAAACCCCTGCCCCCCGATCCGCGTCTTTCCCGCTTAAAGCGAGGTCCTCGACACGGTAAACCCGCGCGGGTCACTAGGCGACGCTTATGGTGAAGGAGTTTACTGCTAAGCTGTCGGTAGTGGGATGTTAAGAGAGCACTGTCCCACAGCAGTTTACATTGGACTCTATGGAGCTCTGTAGGCCGTGAATGGAAAACGGGGTCAAAGGTCATGAAGCGGGTGGGCTATCGGCCTATAATTTCACGTGGTGGGACCTTGGACTCTCGGGTCTGCCCGTTTGAATTCTGGTGTCTCTAGCTCGAAAACTGAGCGTGTGACAGCAGTTTGAAAGTTTGACAAAAGTTTATGGACATTTTTCCATTCATTCCTATGGGAGTAAAGATGAAACTTCAAATGGTTACTGTGCGAAAACTATGCAACTTTTCCAAAAGCTGTATACAAGCCCGCATCCCACAGGGAAGCTGTACGAAACAAACTTTGAACGGAGTCGATATCTCGAAAACTGTGGGCGGAGTTAACCGGACAAGAATGAACGATCCTCAGAATGAAGGGCAGCAAACGTAACACCAGGAGGAAACGCGAGATGTTGCGCCGCCTAAACCCCTGCCTCCCGATCCGCGTCTTTCCCGCTTAAAGCGAGGTCCTCGATACGGTAAACCCGCGTGGGTCACTAGGCGACGCTTATGGTGAAGGAGTTTACTGCTAAGCTGTTGGTAGTGGGATGTTAAGAGAGCATTCTCCCACAGCAGTTTACATTGGACTCTATGGAGCTCTGTAGGCCGTGAATGGAAAACGATACATTTTGAATTCCACCTTTAAAAACAATTCCACCTTAAGAAACCCAGAATTGTATTGAAATGTCCACATCACAGGCCAAAAGAGTCTTAAAAGCAAAAAAAGATGGCCAATACATTTTAAATACCACCTTAATAAAAATTCCACCTTAAGAAACCCACAGTTGTATTGACACGTCCACCTTTAAAAATGACCACTTTAAATAAAGCTTAAAATGTCGAAAAGACAGCCAGTATATTGTGAATGAGGTATTCTTTAAAAATTCCACCTTAAGAAACCCTGGATAATTAAGACGTCCCCCTTAAAAATGACCTTTAAAGTGTTAGACACTGCCTATGTCCTTCATACCTCTCCCCCTCGGTCTCTGACTCTGCCCCTCCCCCTCCCCTCTCTGTTTCTCTCACACGCACGCTCACAGAATACAACTGACAGACTCACGATTCAATGAATTTCGACCGGGGAGCACCCTCCAAAAAATCACCCGTAGCTCGAAAACTTTTCCCAACCAAAATTGAACGAAGCATACCGTAGCGACAAGGAGAGTCTTGTGCTCGAGATGGTGTAAAAATTTTTGCACTTTGAGCGAGATTTGATGGTGTAATTACGAGTTAAAAACAGGCAAAGTTTTGAAAATCTGCGTGCAGACCCACTCTTAAAATACATTGAGCTCTATGGGAGGAAAACCCTCCCAAGTGTCAAACAAAAATTCATAACTCAAGAACGGTATTCTCAAACGGTCTGAAACTTACAAGTGTGAGAAAGGGGAAATTTCTCTACCATTTAAAGTTTAAATGAAGTCTGTAGGTGAAAGTATAAGGAAGTTATGGTGAAATGTTCGGCAGAAAATTGAAAAAGAAAAAAAAAAATTTCAATGGGTTCCTATGGGAGCGTACCCACCCTCCGAACAAATGCTTATAGCTCGGAAAGTTTTCCCCACATCACTTAACCGTATATACCGTTGCGACAAGGAGAGTCTGGGGATCGATGTGGTATAAAAAAATTGCAGATTAAGTGAGAATTGAGCATGTTATGACGAGTTAAAAACAGGAGAAATTTTTAGAAACCGCACTCTGAGCTGCTCCAAAAATACATTGAACCCTATGGGAGCCGAAACCCTCCCTAGTGCCGAACAAAAATTCATAACTCAAAAACCGTATTTTCAATAATGTTCAAATTTAGAGGTCTTAGAAAGGACAAGTTTCTCTACCATTTAAAATTTAAATGAAGTTTCTAGGTGAAAGTATGAGGAAGTTATGGCGATTTGTTAGGCTGAAAAGTGAAAAAACGGCTTTGGCCACTGAAACTACAGTGGATGACATCACCCCCACTCTAAGGGCCTCCCATTGAAATGAATGGAGGGATTTTGAAGGAGGTATAGAAAGGGAAGGATGAGTGCAAAAATTCCGAAAACGGAAGTGATGGGAGCCGGTACGCCCGGGTCCGACCGTCTAAAATCCCGTGTCCGTAGCTTGAAAAATGACCGAGTTAGAGCACTTTGAAAATTAATTCCATAGAAATGACTGGGGAAAAACGGAGCGATAAACGAGTGTAGCGGACGAACGAGTGCGGGTATCGGAAAGCTGTATACAAGCCCACATCGTCGCTATAGGACGCACGATTTCCAGGTGGAACGGAGTCGATAGCTCGAAAGCTGCGGGACTAGTTAGGCGGACAAGGAAACGCGGAATAATAAGAATAAAAATAATAATAATATGACTTAAGAAGAACAATATATTGCGCGCTGCTAAAGCAGCTGGCGCAACATAACTAGAGGTCTGCATTTCCAGGAGGAAACGCGAGATGTTGCGCCGCCTAAACCCCTGCCCCCCGATCCGCGTCTTTCCCGCTTAAAGCGAGGTCCTCGATACGGTAAACCCGCGTGGGTCACTAGGCGACGCTTATGGTGAAGGAGTTTACTGCTAAGCTGTCGGTAGTGGGATGTTAAGAGAGCACTCTCCCACAGCAGTTTACATTGGACTCTATGGAGCTCTGTAGGCCGTGAATGGAAAACGGGGTCAAAGGTCATGAAGCGGGCGGGGTATCGGCCTATAATTTCACGTGGTGGGACCTTGGACTCTCGGGTCTGCCCGTTTGAATTCTGGTGTCTCTAGCTCGAAAACTGAGCGTGTGACAGCAGTTTGAAAGTTTGACAAAAGTTTATGGACATATTTCCATTCATTCCTATGGGAGTAAAGATGAAACTTAAAATGCTTCCTGTGCGAAAACTATGTAACTTTTCCAAAAGCTGTATACAAGCCCGCATCCCACAGGGAAGCTCTACGAAACAAACTTTGAACGGAGTCGATATCTCGAAAACTGTGGGCGGAGTTAACCGGACAAGAACGAACGATCCTCAGAATGAAGGGCAGCAAACGTAACACTAGAGGTCTGCATTTCCAGGAGGAAACGCGAGATGTTGCGCCGCCTAAACCCCCGTCCCCCGATCCGCGTCTTTCCCGCTTAAAGCGAGGTCCTCGATACGGTAAACCCGCGTGGGTCACTAGGCGACGCTTATGGTGAAGGAGTTTACTGCTAAGCTGTTGGTAGTGGGATGTTAAGAGAGCACTGTCCCACAGCAGTTTACATTGGACTCTATGGAGCTGTGTAGGCCGTGAATGGAAAACGGGGTCAAAGGTCATGAAGCGGGTGGGCTATCGGCCTATAGTTTCACGTGGTGGGACCGTGGACTCTCGGGTCTGCCCGTTTGAGTTCTGGTGTCTCTAGCTCGAAAACTGACCGTGTGACAGCAGTTTGAAAGTTTGACAAAAGTTTATGGACATTTTTCCATTCATTCCTATGGGAGTAAAGATGAAACTTCAAATGCTTACTGTGCGAAAACTATGTAACTTTTCCAAATGCTGTATACAAGCCCGCATCCCACAGGGCAGCTCTACGAATGAAACTTTGAACGGAGTCGATATCTCGAAAACTGTGGGCGGAGTTAACCGGACAAGAACGAACGATCCTCAGAATGAAGGGCAGCAAACGTAACACTAGAGGTCTGCATTTCCAGGAGGAAACGCGAGATGTTGCGCCGCCTAAACCCCCGTCCCCCGATCCGCGTCTTTCTCGCTTAAAGCGAGGTCCTCGATACGGTAAACCCGCGTGGGTCACTAGGCGACGCTTATGGTGAAGGAGTTTACTGCTAAGCTGTTGGTAGTGGGATGTTAAGAGAGCACTGTCCCACAGCAGTTTACATTGGACTCTATGGAGCTGTGTAGGCCGTGAATGGAAAACGGGGTCAAAGGTCATGAAGCGGGTGGGCTATCGGCCTATAGTTTCACGTGGTGGGACCGTGGACTCTCGGGTCTGCCCGTTTGAGTTCTGGTGTCTCTAGCTCGAAAACTGACCGTGTGACAGCAGTTTGAAAGTTTGACAAAAGTTTATGGACATTTTTCCATTCATTCCTATGGGAGTAAAGATGAAACTTCAAATGCTTACTGTGCGAAAACTATGTAACTTTTCCAAAAGCTGTATACAAGCCCGCATCCCACAGGGCAGCTCTACGAATGAAACTTTGAACGGAGTCGATATCTCGAAAACTGTGGGCGGAGTTAACCGGACAAGAACGAACGATCCTCAGAATGAAGGGCAGCAAACGTAACACTAGAGGTCTGCATTTCCAGGAGGAAACGCGAGATGTTGCGCCGCCTAAACCCCCGTCCGCCGATCCGCGTCTTTCCCGCTTAAAGCGAGGTCCTCGATACGGTAAACCCGCGTGGGTCACTAGGCGACGCTTATGGTGAAGGAGTTTACTGCTAAGCTGTCGGTAGTGGGATGTTAAGAGAGCACTCTCCCACAGCAGTTTACATTGGACTCTATGGAGCTCTGTAGGCCGTGAATGGAAAACGGGGTCAAAGGTCATGAAGCGGGTGGGCTATCGGCCCATAATTTCACGTGGCGGGACCGTGGACTCTCGGGTCTGCCCGTTTGAATTCTGGTGTCTCTAGCTCGAAAACTGACCGTGTGACAGCAGTTTGAAAGTTTGACAAAAGTTTATGGACATTTTTCCATTCATTCCTATGGGAGAAAAGATGAAACTTCAAATGCTTACTGTGCAAAAACTATGCAACTTTTCCAAAAGCTGTATACAAGCCCGCATCCCACAGGGCAGCTCTACGAAACAAACTTTGAACGGAGTCGATATCTCGAAAACTGTGGGCGGAGTTAACCGGACAAGAACGAACGATCCTCAGAATGAAGGGCAGCAAACGTAACACTAGAGGTCTGCATTTCCAGGAGGAAACGCGAGATGTTGCGCCGCCTAAACCCCTGCCCCCCGATCCGCGTCTTTCCCGCTTAAAGCGAGGTCCTCGATACGGTAAACCCACGTGGGTCACTAGGCGATGCTTATGGTGAAGGAGTTTACTGCTAAGCTATTGGTAGTGGGATGTTAAGAGAGCACTCTCCCACAGCAGTTTACATTGGACTCTATGGAGCTGTGTAGGCCGTGAATGGAAAACGGGGTCAAAGGTCATGAAGCGGGTGGGCTATCGGCCTATAGTTTCACGTGGTGGGACCGTGGACCCTCGGGTCTGCCCGTTTGAATTCTGGTGTCTCTAGCTCGAAAACTGAGCGTGTGACAGCAGTTTGAAAGTTTGACAAAAGTTTATGGACATTTTTCCATTCATTCCTATGGGAGTAAAGATGAAACTTCAAATGCTTACTGTGCAAAAACTATGCAACTTTTCCAAAAGCTGTATACAAGCCCGCATCCCACAGGGCAGCTCTACGAAACAAACTTTGAACGGAGTCGATATCTCGAAAACTGTGGGCGGAGTTAACCGGACAAGAATGAACGATCCTCAGAATGAAGGGCAGCAAACGTAACACTAGAGGTCTGCATTTCCAGGAGGAAACGCGAGATGTTGCGCCGCCTAAACCCCCGCCCCCCGATCCGCGTCTTTCCCGCTTAAAGCGAGGTCCTCGATACGGTAAACCCGCGTGGGTCACTAGGCGACGCTTATGGTGAAGGAGTTTACTGCTAAGCTGTCGGTAGTGGGATGTTAAGAGAGCACTCTCCCACAGCAGTTTACATTGGACTCTATGGAGCTCTGTAGGCCGTGAAAGGAAAACGGGGTCAAAGGTCATGAAGCGGGTGGGCTATCGGCCCATAAATTCACGTGGTGGGACCGTGGACTCTCGGGTGTGCCCGTTTGAATTCTGGTGTCTCTAGCTCGAAAACTGACCGTGTGACAGCAGTTTTAAAGTTTGACAAAAGTTTATGGACATTTTCCCATTCATTCCTATGGGAGAAAAGATGAAACTTCAAAGGCTTACTGTGCGAAAACTATGCAACTTTTCCAAAAGCTGTATACAAGCCCGCATCCCACAGGGAAGCTCTACGAAACAAACTTTGAACGGAGTCGATATCTCGAAAACTGTGGGCTGAGTTAACCGGACAAGAATGAACGATCCTCAGAATGAAGGGTAGCAAACGTAACACTAGAGGTCTGCATTTCCAGGAGGAAACGTGAGATGTTGCGCCGCCTAAACCCCCGTCCCCCGATCCGCGTCTTTCCCGCTTAAAGCGAGGTCCTCGATACGGTAAACCCGCGTGGGTCACTAGGCGACGCTTATGGTGAAGGAGTTTACTGCTAAGCTGTTGGTAGTGGGATGTTAAGAGAGCACTCTCCCACAGCAGTTTACATTGGACTCTATGGAGCTCAGTAGGGCGTGAATAGAAAACGATAAATTTTGAATTCCACCTTTAAAAACAATTCCACCTTAAGAAACCCAGAATTGTATTGAAATGTCCACATCACAGGCCAAAAGCAAAAAAAGATGGCCAATACATTTTAAATACCACCTTAATAAAAATTCCACCTTAAGAAACCCACAGTTGTATTGACACGTCCACCTTTAAAAATGACCACTTTAAATAAAGCTTAAAATGTCGAAAAGACAGCCAGTATATTGTGAATGAGGTATTCTTTAAAAATTCCACCTTAAGAAACCCTGGATAATTAAGACGTCCCCCTTAAAAATGACCTTTAAAGTGTTACAGACTGCCTGTGTATTTCTGTGGCCCTCACAGCTCTTCCCCTCAGTCTCTGCCTCTGCCCCTCCCCCTCCCCCCTCTGTCTCTCTCACACGCACGCTCACAGAATACAACTGACAGACTCATGATTCAATGAATTTCGACCGGGGAGCACCCTCCAAAAAATCACCCGTAGCTCGAAAACTTTTCCCAACCAAAATTGAACGAAGCATACCGTAGCGACAAGGAGAGTCTTGTGCTCGAGATGGTGTAAAAATTTTTGCACTTTGAGCGAGATTTGATGGTGTAATTACGAGTTAAAAACAGGCAAAGTTTTGAAAATCTGCGTGCGACCCGCTCTTAAAATACATTGAGCTCTATGGGAGGAAAACCCTCCCAAGTGTCAAACAAAAATTCATAACTCAAGAACGGTATTCTCAAACGGTCTGAAACTTACAAGTGTGAGAAAGGGGAAATTTCTCTAGCATTTAAAGTTTAAATGAAGTCTGTAGGTGAAAGTATAAGGAAGTTATGGTGAAATGTTCGGCAGAAAATTGAAAAAGAAAAAAAATAATTTCAATGGGTTCCTATGGGAGCGTACCCACCCTCCGAACAAATGCTTATAGCTCGGAAAGTTTTCCTCACATCACTTAACCGTATATACCGTTGCGACAAGGAGAGTCTGGGGATCGATATGGTATAAAAAATTTGCAGATTAAGTGAGAATTGAGCATGTTATGACGAGTTAAAAACAGGAGAAAATTTTAGAAACCGCACTCTGAGCTGCTCCAAAAATACATTGAACCCTATGGGAGCCGAAACCGTCCCTAGTGCCGAACAAAAATTCATAACTCAAAAACCGTATTTTCAATAATGTTCAAATTTAGAGGTCTCAGAAAGGACAAGTTTCTCTACCATTTAAAATTTAAATGAAGTTTCTAGGTGAAACTATGAGGAAGTTATGGCGATTTGTTCGGCTGAAAAGTGAAAAAACGGCTTTTTGCCACTGAAACTACAGTGGATGACATCACCCCCACTCTAAGAGCCTCCCATTGAAATGAATGGAGGGATTTTGAAGGAGGAAAAGAAAGGGAAGGATGAGTGCAAAAATTCCGAAAACGGAAGTGATGGGAGCCGGTACGCCCGGGTCCGACCGTCTGAAATCCCGTGTCCGTAGCTTGAAAAATGACCGAGTTAGAGCACTTTGAAAATTAATTCCATAGAAATGACTGGGGAAAAACAGAGCGAAAAACGAGTGTAGCGGACGAACGAGTGCGGGTATCGGAAAGCTGTATACAAGCCCACATCGTCGCTATAGGACGCACGATTTCCAGGTGGAACGGAGTCGATAGCTCGAAAGCTGCGGGACTAGTTAAGCGGACAAGGAAACGCGGAATAATAAAAATAATAATAAAAATAATAATAATATGACTTACGGATAACAATATATTGCGCCGCTGCTTAAAGCAGCAGGCGCAACATAACTAGAGGTCTGCATTTCCAGGAGGAAACGCGAGATGTTGCGCCGCCTAAATCCCTGCCCCCCGATCCGCGTCTTTCCCGCTTAAAGCGAGGTCCTCGATACGGTAAACCCGCGTGGGTCACTAGGCGACGCTTATGGTGAAGGAGTTTACTGCTAAGCTGTCGGTAGTGGGATGTTAAGAGAGCACTGTCCCACAGCAGTTTACATTGGACTCTATGGAGCTGTGTAGGCCGTGAATGGAAAACGGGGTCAAAGGTCATGAAGCGGGTGGGCTATCGGCCCATAATTTCATGTGGTGGGACCGTGGACTCTCGGGTCTGCCCGTTTGAGTTCTGGTGTGTCTAGCTCGAAAACTGACCGTGTGACAGCAGTTTGAATGTTTGACAAAAGTTTATGGACATTTTTCCATTCATTCCTATGGGAGTAAAGATGAAAGTTCAAATGCTTACTGTGCGAAAACTATGTAACTTTTCCAAAAGCTGTATACAAGCCCGCATCCCACAGGGCAGCTCTACGAAACAAACTTTGAAGGGAGTCGATATCTCGAAAACTGTGGGCGGAGTTAACCGGACAAGAATGAACGATCCTCAGAATGAAGGGCAGCAAACGTAACACTAGAGGTCTGCATTTCCAGGAGGAAACGCGAGATGTTGCGCCGCCTAAACCCCTGCCCCCCGATCCGCGTCTTTCCCGCTTAAAACGAGGTCCTCGATACGGTAAACCCACGTGGGTCACTAGGCGACGCTTATGGTGAAGGAGTTTACTGCTAAGCTGTTGGTAGTGGGATGTTAAGAGAGCACTGTCCCACAGCAGTTTACATTGGACTCTATGGAGCTCTGTAGGCCGTGAAAGGAAAACGGGGTCAAAGGTCATGAAGCGGGTGGGCTATCGGCCCATAATTTCACGTGGTGGGACCGTGGACCCTCGGGTCTGCCCGTTTGAGTTCTGGTGTCTCTAGCTCGAAAACTGAGCGTGTGACAGCAGTTTTAAAGTTTGGCAAAAGTTTATGGACATTTTTCCATTCTTTCCTATGGGAGTAAAGATGAAATTCAAATGCTTCCTGTGCGAAAACTATGCAACTTTTCCAAAAGCTGTATACAAGCCCGCATCCCACAGGGCAGCTCTACGAAACAAACTTTGAACGGAGTCTATATCTCGAAAACTGTGGGCGGAGTTAACCGGACAAGAATGAACGATCCTCAGAATTAAGGGCAGCAAACGTAACACTAGAGGTCTGCATTTCCAGGAGGAAACGCGAGATGTTGCGCCGCCTAAACCCCTGCCCCCCGATCCGCGTCTTTCCCGCTTAAAGCGAGGTCCTCGACACGGTAAACCCGCGCGGGTCACTAGGCGACGCTTATGGTGAAGGAGTTTACTGCTAAGCTGTCGGTAGTGGGATGTTAAGAGAGCACTGTCCCACAGCAGTTTACATTGGACTCTATGGAGCTCTGTAGGCCGTGAATGGAAAACGGGGTCAAAGGTCATGAAGCGGGTGGGCTATCGGCCTATAATTTCACGTGGTGGGACCTTGGACTCTCGGGTCTGCCCGTTTGAATTCTGGTGTCTCTAGCTCGAAAACTGAGCGTGTGACAGCAGTTTGAAAGTTTGACAAAAGTTTATGGACATTTTTCCATTCATTCCTATGGGAGTAAAGATGAAACTTCAAATGGTTACTGTGCGAAAACTATGCAACTTTTCCAAAAGCTGTATACAAGCCCGCATCCCACAGGGAAGCTGTACGAAACAAACTTTGAACGGAGTCGATATCTCGAAAACTGTGGGCGGAGTTAACCGGACAAGAATGAACGATCCTCAGAATGAAGGGCAGCAAACGTAACACCAGGAGGAAACGCGAGATGTTGCGCCGCCTAAACCCCTGCCCCCCGATCCGCGTCTTTCCCGCTTAAAGCGAGGTCCTCGATACGGTAAACCCGCGTGGGTCACTAGGCGACGCTTATGGTGAAGGAGTTTACTGCTAAGCTGTTGGTAGTGGGATGTTAAGAGAGCATTCTCCCACAGCAGTTTACATTGGACTCTATGGAGCTCTGTAGGCCGTGAATGGAAAACGATACATTTTGAATTCCACCTTTAAAAACAATTCCACCTTAAGAAACCCAGAATTGTATTGAAATGTCCACATCACAGGCCAAAAGAGTCTTAAAAGCAAAAAAAGATGGCCAATACATTTTAAATACCACCTTAATAAAAATTCCACCTTAAGAAACCCACAGTTGTATTGACACGTCCACCTTTAAAAATGACCACTTTAAATAAAGCTTAAAATGTCGAAAAGACAGCCAGTATATTGTGAATGAGGTATTCTTTAAAAATTCCACCTTAAGAAACCCTGGATAATTAAGACGTCCCCCTTAAAAATGACCTTTAAAGTGTTAGACACTGCCTATGTCCTTCATACCTCTCCCCCTCGGTCTCTGACTCTGCCCCTCCCCCTCCCCTCTCTGTTTCTCTCACACGCACGCTCACAGAATACAACTGACAGACTCACGATTCAATGAATTTCGACCGGGGAGCACCCTCCAAAAAATCACCCGTAGCTCGAAAACTTTTCCCAACCAAAATTGAACGAAGCATACCGTAGCGACAAGGAGAGTCTTGTGCTCGAGATGGTGTAAAAATTTTTGCACTTTGAGCGAGATTTGATGGTGTAATTACGAGTTAAAAACAGGCAAAGTTTTGAAAATCTGCGTGCAGACCCACTCTTAAAATACATTGAGCTCTATGGGAGGAAAACCCTCCCAAGTGTCAAACAAAAATTCATAACTCAAGAACGGTATTCTCAAACGGTCTGAAACTTACAAGTGTGAGAAAGGGGAAATTTCTCTAGCATTTAAAGTTTAAATGAAGTCTGTAGGTGAAAGTATAAGGAAGTTATGGTGAAATGTTCGGCAGAAAATTGAAAAAGAAAAAAAAAAATTTCAATGGGTTCCTATGGGAGCGTACCCACCCTCCGAACAAATGCTTATAGCTCGGAAAGTTTTCCCCACATCACTTAACCGTATATACCGTTGCGACAAGGAGAGTCTGGGGATCGATGTGGTATAAAAAAATTGCAGATTAAGTGAGAATTGAGCATGTTATGACGAGTTAAAAACAGGAGAAATTTTTAGAAACCGCACTCTGAGCTGCTCCAAAAATACATTGAACCCTATGGGAGCCGAAACCCTCCCTAGTGCCGAACAAAAATTCATAACTCAAAAACCGTATTTTCAATAATGTTCAAATTTAGAGGTCTTAGAAAGGACAAGTTTCTCTACCATTTAAAATTTAAATGAAGTTTCTAGGTGAAAGTATGAGGAAGTTATGGCGATTTGTTAGGCTGAAAAGTGAAAAAACGGCTTTGGCCACTGAAACTACAGTGGATGACAT